>NC_092716.1:166219252-166473877 GCF_047496885.1 Scyliorhinus torazame
CTCCCCCCCCCCTCCCCCCTCTCCCCCTCCCCCCCCTCCCCCCCTCTCCTCCCCCTCTCCCCCCCTCTCCCTCCCCCCTCCCCCCTCCCCCCTCCCTCCCCCCTCATCCCCCCTCCCCCCTCTCCCCCCTCCCCTCTCCCCTCCCCCCCCTCCCCCCCTCCCCCGCTCACCCCTCCTCCCTCCCCCCTCTCCCCCCTCTCCCCCCTCCCCCCTCTCCCCCCCTCCCCCCTCTCCCCCCTCCCCCCCCTCCCCCCTCCCCCTCTCCCCCTCCCCCCTCCCCCTCTCCCCCTCCCCCTCCCCCCTCCCCCTCCCCCCTCCCCCTCTCCCCCCTCCTCCCCCTCCCCCCCTCCCCCCCTCCCCCCTCCTCCTCCCCCCCTCCTCCTCCCCCCCTCCTCCTCTCCCCCCTCCCCCTCCTCCTCCCCCCCCCCTCCCCCCCTCCCCCCTCCTCCCCCCTCTCCCCCCTCCTCTCCCCCCCTCTCCCCCCTCCCCCCTCCCCCCCTCCCCCTCCCCCCCTCCCCCCCTCCCCCCTCCCTCCCCTCCTCCCCCCTCCCCCCTCCTCCCCCTCTCCCCTTCCCCCCTCCCCCTCCCCTCCTCCCCCCTCCTCCCCCTCCCCTCCCCCCCCCTTCCCCCTCCCCCTCCCCCCTCCTCTCCCCCCTCCCCCCTCCTCTCCCCCTCCCCCCCCTCCCCCCCCTCCTCCCCCCTCCCCCCCCTTCCTCCCCCCCTCCCCCCCCTCCTCCCCTCCCCTCTTCCCCCCCCTCCCCCCCCTCTTCCCCCCCCTCCCTTCCCCCCCCTCGTCCCCCCCTCCCTCTTCCCCCCCCTCCCTCCCCCTCTTCCCCCCCCTCCCTTCCCCCCCTCTTCCCCCCCTCCCTTCCCCCCCTCTTCCCCTCCCCCTCTTCCCCCCTCCCTCCCTCCCCTCCCCCTCTCCCCCCCCTCCCCCCTCCCCTCCCCTCCCTCTCCCCCTCCCTCCCCCTCTCCCCCCTCGCCCCCCTCTCCCCTCTCCCCCTCCTCTCCCCCTCCCCCTCTTCCCCCCCCTCCCTTCCCACCCCTCCCTCCCCCCCTCCCCCCCCTCTCCCCCCCTCTCCCCCCCCTCCCTCCCTCCCCCCCTCCCTCCCCCCTCCCCCCCCTCCCTCCCCCCTCCCTCCCCCCCTCCCTCCCCCTCCTCCCCCCCCCTCCCTCCCCCCCTCCCTCCCCCCCTCCCTCCCCCCCTCCCTCCCCCCCCCTCCCCCCCCTCCCTCCCCCCCCCTCCCTCCCCCCCTCCCCCCCCCCCCCCCTCCCTCCCCCCCTCCCCCCCCCCCCTCCCCCCCTCCCCCCCCCTCCCTCCCCCCCCCTCCCCCCCCCTCCGTCCCCCCCCCTCCCCCCTCCCCCCTCCCTCCCCCCTCCCCCCCTCCCTCCCCCCCTCCCTCCCCCCTCCCCCCCTCCCTCCCCCCTCCCCCCCTCCCTCCCCCCTCCCTCCCCCCTCCCCCCCTCCCTCCCTCCCCCCCTCCCCCCCTCCCCTCCCTCCCCCCCCTCCCTCCCTCCCCCCCTCCCCTCCCTCCCCCCCTCCCTCCTCCCCCCCTCCCTCCCTCCCCCCTCCCGTCCCTCCCCCCTCCCTCCCCCCTCCCCCTCCCCCCCCTCCCTCCCTCCCCCCTCCCCCCTCTCCCCCCTCCCCCCTCCCCCTCTCCCCCCTCCCCCCTCCCCCTCTCCCCCCCTCTCCTCCCCTCCTCCCCCTCCCCCCTCCCCTCTCCCCCCTCTCCCCCACTCTCCCCCCCCCCTCTACCCCCCCCTACCCCCCTCCCCCCTCTCCCCCCCCTCCCTCCCTCTCCCCCCCTCCTCCCCCTCCCCTCTCCCCCCTCCCTTCCCCTCCCCTCCCCCCTCCCCCCTCCCCCCTCCCCCTCCCCCCCTCTCCCCCCCACTCTCCCCCCCCTCTCCCCCCTCCCCCTCTCCCCTCCTCCCCCCCCTTCCCCCCCTCCCCCCCCCTCCCCCCCTCCCCCCCTCCCCCTCCCTCCCCCCCTCCCTCCCCCTCCCTCCCCCCTCTCCCCCCCCCCCTCTCCCCCCCCCCTCTCCCCCCCCCTCTCCCCCCCCCTCTCCCCCCCCTCTCCCCCCCCCTCTCCCCCCCCTCTCCCCCCCCCTCTCCCCCCCCTCTCCCCCCCCTCTCCCCCTCCCCTCTCTCCCCCTCCCCTCTCCCCCTCCCCCTTCCCCTCCCCTCCCCCGCTCCCCCCTCCCCCTCCCCCTCCCCCCCTCCCCCCTCCTCCTCCCCCTCCTCCTCCCCCCTCCCCCCTCCTCCTCCCCCCTCCCCCCTCCTCCCCCCCTCCTCCCCCCCTCCTCCCCCCTCCTCCCCCCCTCCTCCCCCCTCCTCCCCCCTCCTCCCCCCCCCTCCCCCCTCCTCCCCCCCCCCCTCCCCCCTCCTCCCCCCTCCTCCCCCCTCCCCCCTCCCCCCTCCCCCCCCTCCCCCCTCCCCCTCCCCTCCCCCTCCCCCCTCCCCCTCCCCCCTCCCCCCCCTCCCCCTCCCCCCTCCCCCCCTCCCCCTCCCCCCTCCCCCTCCTCCCCCCCTCCCCCCTCCTCTCCCCCCTCCCCCCCCTCCCCCCCCCTCCCCCTCCCCCCCCCTCCCCCTCCTCTCCCCCCCCTCCCCCTCCTCTCCCCCCCCCTCCCCCCTCCCCCCCTCCTCCCCCCCTCCTCCCCCCCTCCTCCCACCCCTCCCCCCCTCCCCCCTCCTCCCCTCCCCCCCTCCCCCCTCCTCCCCTCCCCCCCTCCCCCCCTCCTCCCCTCCCCCCTCCTCCCCTCCCCCCCTCCCCCCTCCTCCCCTCCCCCCCTCCCCCCCTCCCCCCTCCTCCCCTCCCCCCCCTCCTCCCCTCCCCTCTTCCCCCCCCCTCTCCCCCCCCTCTTCCCCCTCTCCCCCCCCTCTCCCCCCCCCTCCCCCCCCTCTCCCCCCCCTCTTCCCCCCCCCCCCTTCCCCCCTCTTCCCACCCCTCTTCCCCCCCCCTCTTCCCCCCCCTCTTCCCCCCCCTCTCCCCCCCCTCTTCCCCCCCTCTTCCCCCCCCCCTCTTCCCCCCCCCTCTTCCCCCCCCTCTTCCCCCCCTCCCTTCCGCCCCCTCTTCCCCCCCCCTCCCTTCCGCCCCCTCTTCCCCTCCCCCCTCTTCCCCCCTCCCTTCCCCCCCCTCTTCCCCTCCCACCCCTCCCTCCCCCCCCTCCCTCCCCCCTCCCTCCCCCCTCCCCCTCCCCCTCTCCCTCCCCCTCCCTCCCCCTCTCCCTCCCCCCTCCCCCCTCTCCCTCCCCCCCTCCCCCCTCTCCTCTCTCCCCCCCCTCTCCCCCCCTCCCCCTCCCCCTCCCCTCTCCCCCTCCCCTCCCCCCTCCCCTCCCCCCTCCCCCCACTTCCCCCCCTCCCCTCCCTTCCCCCCTCCCCTCCCTTCCCCCCTCCCCTCCCCCTCCCCCCTCTTCCCCCCCTCCCCCGCTCCCCCCTCCCCCCCTCCCCCCTCCCCCCTCCCCCCCTCCCCCTCCCCCTCCCCCCCTCCCCCTCCCCCCCTCCCCCCTCCCCCCCTCCCCCTCCCCCCCCTCCCCCTCCCCCTCCCCCTCCTCCTCCCCTCCTCCCCCTCCCCCTCCTCCTCCCCTCCTCCTCCCCTCCCCCCTCCTCCTCCCCTCCTCCTCCCCTCCCCCCTCCTCCTCCCCTCCTCCTCCCCTCCCCCCTCCTCCTCCCCTCCTCCTCCCCTCCCCCCTCCTCCTCCCCTCCTCCCCCCCTCCCCTCCTCCCCCTCCTCCCCCCTCCTCCCCTCCTCCCCCCCTCCCCCTCCCCCCCCTCCCCCCCTCCCCCTCCTCCCCCCTCCTCCCCTCCTCCCCCCCCTCCCCCCCTCCCCCTCCCCCCCTCCCCCCCTCCCCCTCCCCCCCTCCCCCCTCCCCCCCCTCCCCCCCCTCCCCCCCCCCTCCCCCCCCCTCCCCCCCCTCCCCCCCCCCCCTCCCCCCCTCCCCCCCTCCCCTCTTTCCCCCCCCTCTTCCCCCCCCTCTTTCCCCCCCCTCTTCCCCCCCCTCTTCCCCCCCCCCTCTTTCTCCCCCCCCTCTTCTTCCCCCCCCTCTTCCCCCCCCCCCCTCTTCTCCCCCCCCCCCTCTTCTCCCCCCCCCTCTTCCCCCCCCCTCTTCCCCCCCCCTCTTCCCCCCCCCCCTCTTCCCCTCCCCCCTCTTCCCCCCCCTTCCTTCCCCCCCTCCCTTCCCCCCCCCTCTTCCCCTCCCTCCCCCCCTACCCCTCCCTCCCCCCTCCCTCCCCCCCTCCCACCCCTCCCTCCCCCCCTCCCTCCCCCCCCTCCCTCCCCCCCTCCCTCCCCCCCTCCCTCCCCCCCCTCCCTTCCCTCCCCTCCCTCCCTCCCTCCCCTCCCTCCCTCCCCTCCTCCTCCCCCCCTCCTCCTCCCCCCCTCCTCCTCCTCCCCCCCTCCTCCTCCTCCCCCCCCATCCTCCTCCCCCCCCCCCCATCCTCCTCCCCCCCCTCCTCCCTCCTCCCCCCCCCTCCTCCCCCCCCCCCTCACGCCCTGCACCTGATCTCCCTCGCTGCCTCCTGCTTCCTAAGCTGGTGAGCCAGCATCCTCCTTGACTTCTCCTCGTACTCATACACTGCCTCTCTGGCCCTCCGCAACTGCCCCACCGCCTTCCCCGTGGACACCAACCCAAACTCCATCTGAAGCTTCTGCCGCTCCTTCAACAGCCCCGCTCCGGGGCCTCTGAGTACCTCCTATCAACCCACAGAATCTCGTCCACCAGCTTTGCAATCTCTGCTCGTTCCACCTTGTCCCTATGCGCCCGGATCGATATAAAATCCTCCTGACCACTGTCTTAAGTGCCTCCCGTAATGTGGCAGCCGAAACATCACCCATATCGTTCAGTTCCACATATCCCCAGATGGCAGCCCCCACTCGTTCACAGACTACTTCTTCCGCTAGCAACCCCACATCCAACCTCCACTGCGGGAGCTGCCCCCCCCGGTCCACCAATACAGCGCGTGGCCCTACCCCGAGTCGACCACCCCCGCCAGCAGCGTCTTGTCCGCCACAAAATAATCGATCCGCGAGTACACCCTGTGCACATGGGAGAAGTATGAAAATTCCTTCACCCTCGGCCTCCCAAACCTCCATAGGTGTCTCCCCCCCCCCCCCCCCCCCCCCCCCCCCCCCCCCCCCCCCACCAAATAATCAACCAGTGTGGGTCCAGGCCTGGGATCTTCCTCAGCAACCGCATCATGAACTCAACATCATCCCAATTTGAGACATAGACATTCACCAAGACCACTGGCATCCCCTCCGGATTCCCACTCACCATCTCAAATCTACCTCCCGAATCTTCCACTATATTCCCAACCTTAAACACCACCCACTTGTTTATCAGCACTGACGCCCCCCCACGTCTTCATATCTAATCCTGAATGAAAGACTTGCCCCATCCCCCTCTGTTACACTAACCACCTGCTCCCCCGCCCCCTGCGCTTCCATTAACTAGCCCGCCCAGCTAGCCTGGCACCCCCCATCCATGGCACAAAATCTCCTACCCCTCACTGATTTCTACCCCTCACAGATTTCTCTCCCCCTGCTCACACATCTCCATAGCACCAACAGTGAAGTACGAAAAAGATGCACTCACCCTCCACTTTCCTAAACACCCTGCCACAAAACCAAACAAAACATCTCAAAGAAGAGAGGTTCTCCCTAACCAACAAACGAAAAGCAATAAAACAAAAAGGCAACATCTTCTCACATTTCCTCCTCCCTCTCCTGCCAGTCCATTGTCTCTTTGAAACTCCATTGCCCTCTCTGGTGTCCTAGAATAGTGCTTTCAACCATTGTAAGTCACCAGAGGCGTACGGGTACAGCATCCCAAACTTCACCTCCTTAAAGAGGGCAGCCTTCACTCGGTTGAACTGGCCCTCCTTGTCGCCAGTTCCGTGCCCAAGTCCTGGAACACCTGGAGCTCATTACCTTCCCAAGTGCACCGCCTTGTCTGCCTGGTCTACCGCAAAATCCTTTCCTTATCGAGGAATCAGTGGAGCCGTACCACCATCACCCTCGGCGGCCCGTTCGCCTGCAGCTTCCTCATCAGCTCCCTATGTGCCTGGTCGATCTCCCAGGGTTGGTCAAAGGCCCCCATCCCCATCAGCTTCTCCAGCATCTTGGCTACATATGAGCCAGCGTCCACTCCCCCTATGCCCTCTGGCAACCCTACAATTCTTAAATTTTGTATCCGGGAGTGGTTCTCCAGATCCTCTCCTCCTTTAGCTGCTTGTGGGTCACCCGCATCATCCCGATCTCGAACGCGAACAAGGTAAGTGATCCTCGTGCTCCATCACCACCTCCTCCGCTTTCTGGATCGCCTGACCCTGGGTCTCCAGCCTCTGCCCCACCCGGCCGATTCCCGCTTGCAGCGGTTCCACCACTGGGCGTCCCTCCTCTGCTGGCTGAAATTCTCATTTAAGAAGTCCACCAGCTGCTCCGTCGACTATTGGACTGGTAGGGCCAACCTTTTACCCTCTGCCATCTTCATGTGACGCATGAAGAATATCTTGCTCCCAACAGCTCCTTCTTTCTCGACCCACTTCTGGTCCGTGGATCCATACACCAACACCACCAGTGGAGTTTAACTTTCCTCCACTAACTTTATATCTTTTCCCACCAAAACATCCACCCAGCAAATGGGGAAAAGGACCGAGCGGGAGCTGCCAAATGTGCGACCACTCACTCCATGGCCACCACGGAAAAACCTTCTTCGGCACCTCGACAGTTCTGTGATACCTATGGCTAGGAAAAATCTAACAATTCCAGTTTTAAAATTAACAACGATCTAGCAACAATTGCAGTCTGAGGAAGAGAGTTCCAAACTTCAATGACCCCTTTGCCTGAAGAAATGTTTCCTAATTTTACTATTGAAAGATTGTGTTCTAAATTTTGTCTTGTGTCCTCGATCCCTAGACTCCACGACTGGCAGAAATTGTTTCTCCTAATCTACCCTATCTGTTTCCCTTAATAGCTTCAGAACTTCGATCACATCACCCCTTAACCTTAAATCTCAGAGATCACAACCCTAAAGGCAAAGTGAAACATTTCAAGTGAATGATATTTCATCCTCTTTGTCAACCATAGTTCAGTGCCACTTCCACTTCTGTGTCACAAGGTCTCATTACAGAGGCTTGAGTACAAAGTCCAGGCTGATACTACAATGTACGACTCCATAGAGTATTGTGCTGTCAGAGGTGCCATGCTGTCTTTGGGATGTGACATTAAACAAGGCCCCGACTGCTGTCTCAGGTGAATGTAGAAAGAAATCCATCACACTGTTTCAAAGAAGGGGATTGGAAATTCTCCCCAGTGGGCAGGCAAACACATATCCCTCAACTAACATAATTGAAACAAGTTATCTGGACATTATCTCTTTGCCTTTTGTGGGGGCTTGTTCCGCGCAAGTCGGCTGCTGCATTTCCTACTTTTGTAAGGGCCACGAAGAATCCAGCATGAGTTTTAAGGATACAAAATAACAACGTTTATTTACTATAACAATATATACATAACAGTAGCAGTAACTTCCCTTGCTACCTTCTTCCTGCTGGTTCCTGAACTGGCCAGCTTATTTATACTAGGAGTTTCTCCGCCCCCCTCATTGGGGAAGTTCATATTCCCATAGGATTGTGGGATAGTCATTAGTCCCCAGCCAATCGTAAGTAGGCAGGTTATAACATCCCTCCCCCCCAAAGTCCAAGGAATCCACCGAAGACCCTGGCGAAGGAAGGCGTCAAACTCGTTTGGCCGCAGGCCGGATGCCATTTGCACGCGGCGCTGGATCAGGCGGCGTGTAACGAGATGGTGACCGGCGCTTCCGTGTTGAACGGCGCGGCAGTGATGTAGGGGCGCGGCCGGCTGAAGCTTCTGATGCTCCTGGCAAATGGAGCAGTTTTGGGCCACCGTCTCAATGTCGGTGTCGAGATCTGGCCACCAGACATAACTCCGGGCCAACATTTTCATCTTGGTCACGCCCGGATGCCCATTGTGCAAGTCTGATAATATCAGCTCCTGGCCTTTTTCCGGGACAATCACACGCGTCCCCCACAAGAGGATGCCGTCTTCCACGCTGAATTCTGACAGCTTGGAGGAAAATGCCCGCAACTCGCCTGGGAGCTGTCGATGCTGCCCACCATACAGGACTATGTGCCGAACCTTTGACAAGACTGGCTCCGTCTGGGTCCACTCACGGATCTGTGATGCCGTGACAGGCAAGGTGTCCATAAAATCTAGGGTTGCAACCACCTCACCGGTCGTGGGGGTCAACATGGGGCCGGTCGATAAAGGCAATCGGTACAGTGCGTCGGTATTTGCTATCTGCGTACCTGGTTTGTGCTCCAGAGAATACTCATATGCAGCAAGCAACAAAGCCCAGCGCTGGATCCGTGCAGAAGCAATGGGCGGTATTGGCTTATCCTCTCTGAAGAGTCCCAGCAGGGGCTTATGATCAGTCACGATAGTGAAATGGCGGGCGTACACATACTGGTGGAAGCGTTTCACCGCGAAAACCACTGCCAGGCCCTCCTTCTCGATCTGCGCGTACTTTTTCTCCGCTGCAGTCAATGTGCGGGAGGCGAAAGCTATCGGTCGCTCGGCCCCGTTCTCCATCTTGTGGGACAGGACAGCCCCAATACCATACGGGGATTCATCACATGTGACGAGCAAAGGCTTTCCCGGATCATAGTGGGTTAGTAACCCAGACAACGACAATTGTTGCTTTACCCGCCGGAAAGCGGTTTCTTGCGGCTGACCCCAAACCCAGGTGTGATTTTTCTTTAGCAGCAGGTGCAAGAGGGCCAGCGTAGTTGCCAGATTGGGGAGGAACTTCCCGTAATAGATTACGAGACCGAGAAAAGAACGAAGATGCGAAGTGTCAGTCGGGGTGGGGGCATGTTGAATTGCACGCACCGTCTCTGCGACGGGGTGCAGACCCTCGCGGTCCACCCGATAACCTAGGTAGACTACTTCTTTTGCCTGAAATACGCACTGTGTGTGACGTAAACGGACTCCAGCCTCCGAAAGGCGTCTTAAGGACAGCCTCCAGATTTTCCAAATGCTCTTGCTCCGACGTCCCTGTAATCAACACGTCATCTAGGTAGACAGCCACACGTGGTAAACCTCTCAATGCCCTCCATAACACGTTGAAAAATTGCGCAGGCAGAGGATACTCCAAAGGGCAACCGTGTATATTCATACAGGCCCCGGTGTGTGTTAATTGTTACATATGGTCGGGAGGCAGGGTCCAGCTCCAACTCAGGTAGGCATGACTCGTATCGAATTTTGTGAATGAGAGTCCACCTGCAAGTTTCGCGTAGAGATCCTCTATGCGAGGCATTGGGTATCGGTCGAGTCGGGAAACTGTATTCACTGTAAGTTTATAGTCGCCACACAAGCGAACTGTGGCATCTGGCTTCATTACTGGTACAATTGGTGCTGCCCAGTCAGCAAAACGGACGGGCCTGATAATACCCAAACTCTCCAAACGAGTGAGCTCCCCTTCTACCTTCTCGAGCAAAGCGTAAGGCACTGGGCGCGCCCGGAAATAGCGCGGCGTGGCTCCTGGTTCAACTTGGATACGGGCTACGGCCCCTTTTATTTTCCCCAAACCAGGCTGGAAAACCTCTGGGTATCGTCCTAGCACCTCAGTCTACCCTCCAGAAACTGTTTGGAGGATGTGCTGCCATTGCAACCGCAAATGGCGCAACCAGTCCCGACCCAACAGGCTGGGCCCATGGCCACGCACTACGATAAGTGGGAAACGCCCCTCCTGGCGTCCATAGACAACAGGGGTCATTGTAATTCCTGCAATGTCCAGTGGTTCCCCCGTGTAGGTGGCCAACCTGGCCTGTGAGTCAGTTAATGTAAGGGTCTGTATACCCTGCTTGATGCGGTCGAATGTCCTCTGGGCGATCACGGAGACCGCTGCGCCAGTATCCAACTTCATCTCCAGCGGGTGGCCATTGACCCGTACTGTCACCTTAATGGGGGCCATACGGGGAGCTGCCACACAATGCAGCTGCAGGCAGTCGTCCTCCGTCTCCACGTCTTCAGGAGTGGTCGCCGCAGGTTCATCCACATGGAAGGTACGGTCTCTGGGCTGGTCCCAGTTACGGCCCCTGGGCTGGTCCCAGTTTCGGTCGGAACGACAGCGCCTCTGGCGTCCCCAGGACCGCCGTCCGCGACGGGGTCGGCGCCTACAAGTCTGACACGGACATGGCTCCTCATCCATTGGCTCTGGAGAAGGCTCCCTTCGGGGAGGAATGTCTGATGGCCACTGGCGTCGGAGCGGTCGTTGCCTTGCCCAAGGTACCACAGGAGTGCGGGGGGACGTTTTTGGGCGGAAAGGCACCCCAAGGCATGCACTTCCATTCCCTGTAGCTCCTGTACTCCTCGCTCTGCGCTCTCTCGGGACAAGACTATTTGTATTGCCTGTTGAAAAGTCAATGTTGGCTCCGCTAACAACTTTCTCTGGGTTGCTGCATTGTTAATACCGCAAACCAAACGGTCGCGTAACATTTCTGACAAGGTCTCACCATAGTCACAGTATTCCACAATCCCGCGTAGCCTGGATAAAAAATCGGCAAGGGATTCTCCAGGGGTCCTCTCAGCGGTATTAAACCGGTAACGCTGGACTATCGTGGACGGGGTTGGGTTAAAGTGTTACCCCACTATATTCACAAGTTCGTCAAACGTTTTGGTGTCCGGCGCAGCTGGGTACGTAAGGCTCCTAATCACCCCAAACGTATGCGGCCCGCAGGCGGTGAGCAATATGACCACCTGGCGCTCGTTTTCAGTGATATTGTTTGCCCGGAAATAGTAACGCATCCGTTGTGTGTACTGGTTCCAGCTTTCCAGCGCAGCATCAAAAACATCCAAACGTCCGTACAGAGGCATGGTATAATAGAAAACAACTTCCAACCTGTATCCAACAAAAATCCAGGGAGGTGGCTTCAGCAGTGTAGACAGCTATTCACTTTTACCTTCGTCGCCAGTTTTGTAAGGGCCACGAAGAATTCAGCACGAGTTTTAAGGATACAAAATAACAACGTTTATTTACTATAACAATATATACATAACAGTAGCAGTAACTTCCCTTGCTACTTTCTTCCTGCTGGTTCCTGAACTGGCCAGCTTATTTATACTAGGAGTTTCTCCGCCCCCCTCATTGGGGAAGTTCATACTCCCACAGGATTGTGGGATAGTCATTAGTCCCCAGCCAATCGTAAGTAGGCAGGTTATAACACCTACATTATAGTAGTGACTACGTGTCAAAGGCACTTTGTTGGTTATGAAAGGTGCTATGTAAATGCAAGCTGGTATTTTCTGTGGACAACAGCTTATCTTATTTTATCTTTCTTTTTCACTGCTTCTTGCTAAGGAGGCATTGGAGCCAAATTTAGCATCCCGATAGCTATCTCGGTTGAGACCAGATGACTCAGCACAGATCAGACATGTGAGGCTCCTGAGTATTTTACTTGCCGACCAAACCTTTAGAAGCGAATGCAATTCAGAGTTACTGGCTATATGGATGGCTGGAAAAAGGAGAAATGCTACCCAAGTTGGGAGCTTTGCTTTGCACCACAATATGCCATGATCCAATGCTTACTTTGCTGCAAGTTGAAATATTTACAACCCTTTCCTCCTCCCTCTCTCTCTCTCTCTCTCTCTCTCTTCTCTCCCCCTCCCCCTACCACCCAGCACTTGATGTATTTTTATTGGAGGGCAGAAAAATAATCAGAAATTGAATTTAGTTTTAATAACTTAGAAATTCTAAATTATTGATTCGACAACTCATGATATCAAATTCATTTTTTTATATTGCCGTGTGCTGTGGCATTTTACTGCAAAATGCTCTTTTCCCTGAAATTTTAATATCTTCCAAAAGACGGAATTCAACCAGGCAGCTTCTGCAAGAGTAAACTAAGACTTCTAAGAATCCAGTGGGCAAGGCATGCATTTCCCACATCCTCGTGCACACTCCCGCACTGTAAAGCATATGTTTTAAAAACAAATATTTTTATTCTCCTCTTTCACATTTTCTCCCAAATTTACACCCACCAACAATAAACAGTAATCAGTAACGAATATGTCAATCCCCATATCAATAACAACGATCCCATCCTCCTGCCAAATCCCAAACATTAGCCTGCCTGTTCCCCAACCCTCCCAACACCCCCCCCCCCCCCCCCCCAACTAATGTTCGATGTTATCCAGTTCTTGAAAGTGCATAATGAATAATGCCCATGAATTGTAGAACTCCTCCATCCTTCCCCTCAATTCAAACTTAACCTTCTCAAGAGTCAAGAATTCCAACTGTCCCGCCGCCACGCCAGGGCACAGGGTGGAGAGGTTGCTCTCCATCCCATCAGGATCCACCTTCGGGTGATCAACGAGGTGAAGGCGACAACATCTGCCTCCGCACCCGTTTCCAACCCTGGGTGCTCTGACACCCTGAATATGTCCTCCCGAGGGCCCGGGTCCAGTTTTACGTCCACCACTTTAGAGATTACCCTAAAAACCTCCTTCCAGTAATCCTCCAGCTTTGGACAGGACCGAAACATTTGAACGAGATTTGCGCTCTTCCCCCCCCCTCTACTTCTTCTACTCCTTCAAAGAATCGGCTCATCCTCGCCCTCGTCAGGTGTGCTCTATATACCACCTTCAGCTGTATCAGCACCAACCTCACGCACAAGGTGGAGGCGTTCACTCTCCGGAGCACGTCACACCAGAACCTTTCCTCCATATCCTCTCCCAACTCTTCCTCCCACTTTGCTTTGATCCCTTCTCCTGTTCCAAAATAGCTCCATAAACCGCCAACATTACCCCTTCTCCAGTTCCCTTGTCGTCAGCACCTTCTCCAGCAATGTGGAGGCCGGCTCCACCGGGAAGCTCTGTATCTCCTTTCTGGCAAAATCTCGAACCTGCATGTATCTAAACATTTTGCCCTGCTCCAGCCCATACTTCGCTTCCAGCTCCTTCAATCCTGCAAACTGACTCCTCAGAAACAAATCTTTTAGTGCCTTAATCCCCTTCTCCTCCCATTTCCGAAAATTTCCACCCCACTTCCCTGGTTCAAATCTGTGGTTCCCCCGAATCGGCATTTCCCTTGACCCTGCCCCCAACCCGAAGTGTTGGCGAAACTGCTTCCAAATTCTCAATGACACTATTATTACCAGACTCTCTGAGTATTTCCCCGGGGCCATCGGGAACGGTGCTGTTGCTAGTGCCTTCAATTCTGACCCCCTACACAAACTCTCCTCCATTCTGACCCACTGGGAATCAACCCCTCTGACCCAGCTCCGCACCGTCTCCACATTAGCCGCCCAGTAATAATACATCAGGTTCGGAAGACCCAAATCCCCTGCCTGCCTTCCCCTTTGTACCAGCATCTTTCTGACTCTGGCCACCTTCCCTCCCCATATGAATGAGGTAATCATTCCTTCAATCTCACGGAAAAATGCCTTTGGCAGGAAAATCGGCAGGTATTGGAAAATAAACAGAAATCGCGGCAACACGTTCATATTAACCGCCTGTACCCGACCCGCCAGTGACAGAGGGAGATTATCCCACCTTGCCAGATCAGCTATCACCAAACTAGAAATGTTCTACTTGCGGAGCCCCCCTCCCCTCCACCCCCACTCCTGGGCAACCTGCACCCCCAGGTATCTAAAGTGAGTCCCTGCCCTACGGAATGGCAGGCCCCCCCCCACTCCCGGCCGAGACACCACAAAATACTCTTGTCTAGATTTAGTTTATACCCTGAGAAAGACCCAAACACCCGAAGCAGCTCCAATATTCCCCCTATTGACACACTCGGTTCCGACAAGTATAACAGCACGTCATTGGCATATAAGGACACCCTATGCTCTGTTCCCCCCACACCATTCCTTTCCATACCCCCAAACTTCTTAATGCGATGGCCAATGGCTCAATCGCGAGTGCAAACAGCAGGGGGGACATAGGACATTCCTGCCTAGTCCCGCGGTGGAGGGAAAAGTATCTCTAGCTGATGTTATTTGTGCGGACACTCACCCTCGGCTCCATATATAGTAGCTTTACCTAGTCCACAAATCTTGGTCCAATCCCAAACCGCTCCAGAATTGCCATCAAGTACCCCCATTCTACCTGGTCAAATGCTTTCTCGGCGACCAATGCCACAACCACCTCTGTTTCCTTCCACTCTGCCGGTGCCATAATGATGTTCAAAACCCTTCTAACGTTTGAAAAGAGCTGCCTCCCTCTCACGAACCCTGTCTGATCTTCACCTATCACCTTCGGGAGGCACTCCTCCAGCCGACCCGCCAGTGCCTTCGCCAATACTTTTGTATCCACGTTTAAAAGTGATATGGGCCTATATGACCCACACTCCGTCAGGTCCTTATCTTTTTTTAAGCAACAGGGAAATCAATGCCTGCCCCAAAGTTTGTGGCAACACCCCTTCCCTATCGCCTCCTCAAACATCCCCACCATCAGGGGTGCCAGCTTATCCTTGAATTTTTTATAATATTCCACCGGAAACTCTTCCGGCTATGCCACCATCCCCGACTGCATCCTCCCAAACCCATCTTTTATCTCCTGCTCCACTATCGCTCCTTCTAATGTAGTCCTGTCCCGCTACCCTAACTTTGGGTACTCCAACCCATCTAGAAATTCCTGCATCGTCCGGCCTCCCCCAGGTGGCTCTTGCCCTGTACAACCTCATAGAATTCCTCAAAGACCTTGTTAATCAGATCCGGAGGCACTATCAACTTCCCTGCCCTGTCCCTCACCTGAACAATTTCCCTTACCGCTGTCTCCCTCCGAAGCTGACCTAACATACTTACCTCCATGCTCATAAACTTCACCTCTTGTTCGCCTCAGTTGGCGCATTGCCTTCCTGGTAGATAGTCGGTCAAATCTCGCCTGTAGTTCCTTCCTCTTTTCCAACTTTGTTGGGTCCCCATCTTCTGCATAACTCCTATCTACCTCCAACATCTCATCTATTACCCTCTGCCACTCCAACCTCCCAGAAAGGGCAGGCAGTCAGTGCAGGAATCCCCTGTGGTTGTCCCCCTCTCAAACAGATATACCCCTTTGGATACTGTCGGGGGGGATAGCCTATCAGGGGAAAACAGCAGCAGCCAGAGCAGTGGCACCACGGCTGGCTCTGATGTTCAGAAGGGAGGGTCAAAGCGCAGAAGAGTAATAGTTATAGGGGACTCTATAGTCAGGGGAACAGATAGGCGCTTCTGTGGACGTGAAAGAGACTCCAGGATGGTATGTTGCCTCCCTGGTGCCAGGGTCCAGGATGTCTCCGAACGGGTAGAGGGAATCCTGAAGGGGGAGGGCAAACAGGTAGAGGTCGTTGTACATATTGGTACTAACGACATAGGCAGGAAGAGGCATGAGGTCCTGCAGCAGGAGTTCAGGGAGCTAGGCAGAAAGTTAAAAGACAGGACCTCGAGGGTTGTAATCTCGGGATTACTCCCTGTGCCACGTGCCAGTGAGGCTAGAAATAGGAAGATAGAGCAGACAAACACGTGGCTAAACAGCTGGTGTAGGAGGGAGGGTTTCGGTTATCTGGACCACTGGGAGCTCTTCCGGGGCAGGTGTGACCTGTATAAGATGGACGGGTTGCATCTAAACCGGAGAGGCATAAATATCCTGGCCGCGAGATTTGCTAGTGTCACACGGGAGGGTTTAAACTAGTATGGCAGGGGGGTGGGCACGGGAGCAATAGGTCAGAAGGTGAGAGCGTTGAGGGAGAACTAGGGAATATGGACAGTGTGGCTCTGAGGCAGAGCAGACGGGGAGAAGTTGCTGAACACAGCGGGTCTGGTGGCCTGAAGTGCATATGTTTTAATGCAAGGAGCATTACGGGTAAGGCAGATGAACTTAGAGCTTGGATTACTACTTGGAACTATGATGTTGTTGCCATTACAGAGACCTGGTTGAGGGAAGGGCAGGATTGGCAGCTAAACGTTCCAGGTTTTAGATGTTTCAGGCGGGATAGAGGGGGATGTAAAAGGGGAGGCGGAGTTGCGCTACTTGTTCAGGAGAGTATCACAGCTATACAGCGAGAGGACACCTCAGAGGGCAGTGAGGCTATATGGGTAGAGATCAGGAATAAGAAGGGTGCAGTCACAATGTTGGGGGTATACTACAGGCCTCCCAACAGCCAGCGGGAGATAGAGGAGCAGATAGGTAGACAGATTTTGGAAAAGAGTAAAAACAACAGGGTTGTGGTGATGGGAGACTTCAACTTCCCCAATATTGACTGGGACTCACTTAGTGCCAGGGGCTTAGACGGGGCAGAGTTTGTAAGGAGCATCCAGGAGGGCTTCTTAAAACAATATGTAAACAGTCCAACTAGGGAAGAGGCGGTACTGGACCTGGTATTGGGGAATGAGCCCGGCCAGGTGGTAGATGTTTCAGTAGGGGAGCATTTCGGTAACAGTGACCACAATTCAGTAAGTTTTAAAGTACTGGTAGACAAGGATAAGAGTGGTCCGAGGATGAATGTGCTAAATTGGGGGAAGGCTAATTATAACAATATTAGGCGGGAACTGAAGAGCATAGATTGGGGGCGGATGTTTGAGGGCAAATCAACATCTGACATGTGGGAGGCTTTCAAGTGTCAGTTGATAGGAATACAGGACAGGCATGTTCCTGTGAGGAAGAAAGACAAATACGGCAATTTTCGGGAACCTTGGATGACGAATGATATTGTAGGCCTCGTCAAAAAGAAAAAGGAGGCATTTGTCAGGGCTAAAAGGCTGGGAACAGACGAAGCCTGTGTGGCATATAAGGAAAGTAGGAAGGAACTTAAGCAGGGAGTCAGGAGGGCTAGAAGGGGTCATGAAAAGTCATTGGCAAATAGGGTTAAGGAAAATCCCAAGGCTTTTTACACTTACATAAAAAGCAAGAGGGTAGCCAGGGAAAGGGTTGGCCCACTGAAGGATAGGCAAGGGAATCTATGTGTGGAGCCAGAGGAAATGGGCGAGGTACTAAATGAATACTTTGCATCAGTATTCACCAAAGAGAAGGAATTGGTAGATGTTGAGTCTGGAGAAGGGGGTGTAGATAGCCTGGGTCACATTGTGATCCAAAAAGACGAGGTGTTGGGTGTCTTAAAAAATATTAAGGTAGATAAGTCCCCAGGGCCGGATGGGATCTACCCCAGAATACTGAAGGAGGCTGGAGAGGAAATTGCTGAGGCCTTGACAGAAATCTTTGGATCCTCGCTGTCTTCAGGGGATGTCCCGGAGGACTGGAGAATAGCCAATGTTGTTCCTCTGTTTAAGAAGGGTGGCAGGGATAATCCCGGGAACTACAGGCCGGTGAGCCTTACTTCAGTGGTAGGGAAATTACTGGAGAGAATTCTTCGAGACAGGATCTACTCCCATTTGGAAGCAAATGGACGTATTAGTGAGAGGCAGCACGGTTTTGTGAAGGGGAGGTCGTGTCTCACTAACTTGATAGAGTTTTTCGAGGAGGTCACTAAGATGATTGATGCAGGTAGGGCAGTAGATGTTGTCTATATGGACTTCAGTAAGGCCTTTGACAAGGTCCCTCGTGGTAGACTAGTACAAAAGGTGAAGTCACACGGGATCAGGGGTGAACTGGCAAGGTGGATACAGAACTGGCTAGGCCATAGAAGGCAGAGGGTAGCAATGGAGGGATGCTTTTCTAATTGGAGGGCTGTGACCAGTGGTGTTCCACAGGGATCAGTGCTGGGACCTTTGCTCTTTGTAGTATATATAAATGATTTGGAGGAAAATGTAACTGGTCTGATTAGTAAGTTTGCAGACGACACAAAGGTTGGTGGAATTGCGGATAGCGATGAGGACTGTCTGAGGATACAGCAGGATTTAGATTGTCTGGAGACTTGGGCGGAGAGATGGCAGATGGAGTTTAACCTGGACAAATGTGAGGTAATGCATTTTGGAAGGGCTAATGCAGGTAGGGAATATACAGTGAATGGTAGAACCCTCAAGAGTATTGAAAGTCAAAGAGATCTAGGAGTACAGGTCCACAGATCACTGAAAGGGGCTACACAGGTGGAGAAGGTAGTCAAGAAGGCATACGGCATGCTTGCCTTCATTGGCCGGGGCATTGAGTATAAGAATTGGCAAGTCATGTTGCAGCTGTATAGAACCTTAGTTAGGCCACACTTGGAGTATAGTGTTCAATTCTGGTCGCCACACTACCAGAAGGATGTGGAGGCTTTAGAGAGGGTGCAGAAGAGATTTACCAGAATGTTGCCTGGTATGGAGGGCATAAGCTATGAGGAGCGATTGAATAAACTCGGTTTGTTCTCACTGGAACGAAGGAGGTTGAGGGGCGACCTGATAGAGGTATACAAAATTATGAGGGGCATAGACAGAGTGGATAGTCAGAGGCTTTTCCCCAGGGTAGAGGGGTCAATTACTAGGGGGCATAGGTTTAAGGTGAGAGGGGCAAAGTTTAGAGTCGATGTACGAGGCAAGTTTTTTACGCAGAGGGTAGTGGGTGCCTGGAACTCACTACCGGAGGAGGTAGTGGAGGCAGGGACGATAGGGACATTTAAGGGGCATCTTGACAAATATATGAATAGGATGGGAATAGAAGGATACGGACCCAGGAAGTGTAGAAGATTGTAGTTTAGTCGGGCAGTATGGTCGGCACGGGCTTGGAGGGCCGAAGGGCCTGTTCCTGTGCTGTACATTTCTTTGTTCTTTGTTTGTTATGTCCACCCTGGCCTTAAAAGAGATCACCTCACCCCTTACCACCGCCTTTAGAGCCTCTCAGACAACTGCCTTCGACACCTCACCCGTACAGTTGAAACCTACATATTCCTCAATTATCTTATCAATTTTGTCACAAAACCCTCGGCCCCCCAACAGCCCCACATCTAATTTCCACTCTGGCCTCTGCGCTACCCCCTTCTCCAGTACCATATCCACCCAATGCAGAGCATGATCTGATACTGCAATTCCCGAGTATTCCGACCCCTCAACCCCACCCAGCAAAGCCTTCCCCACCACGAGAAAGTCGATCCGCGAGTATACCTTATGGACTGCCGCTGAAAACGAGTACTCCTGCTCTCTCGGGAGCAGAAACCTCCAAGGACCCACCCCTCCCATTTCCACCATTGGCCCAGCCAACGCCTTTGCCCCCCCTGATGGGACCAGCGAGCGTGACCGTGACCACTGTAAAGCATACTTAACCCAGTTGTCTTGATTACTCCCAGATTCGTTAGTGCAATGTCAAATGCTGGGATTTTCAGGTGCCGCTGAAAGTCAGTGGACATTTGGCTGACTCACTGAATTTTCCGTAAAATCCCAATTAGTGTTACAAATTTTCAACACTGCTCCAGCCTAGCCTGACATACTTTTATTTTATCGATTAAGATCCAGATGTAAAGTGTTATGTATTTGTATTCCGCAGAAGTGGCCATCAGATTAATAGGGACGGGTTGGCCATTGAACTCCATCAACCAGCTTTGCTATTCAGTTAGATCACAGTTCTTTACCTCAACTTCATTTACTCACCATAGGCCAATAGTAATAATTTTGGTATTTTATGTGCGAGTGTGTAAGTTTAATTTATGTGCATGATCTTGCACTCTCTTTACATTGAAGGGCAGTTTGTTTATTGAAGAGCCTTATTTCACTCAAGTCACGACAATAGAACAGCGGAAGGACTAGCATGCAGAGATATTGGATTTATGGAAATTGCGTGATGTTTTGACCAGTGCGTGTTTTACCCCCGGGTGAATAGTGTGAAGCATGTTTTTTTGCTGGAGACATGATTGGTTTGCATCACTGCACACAGTTCATTCATGTTGTTGCGTTCTACATGCTCCGTAATTAAAGGGTAATTAAGTAATCCTGAATCTGCAGTGAAACATCAAGCCAAAGTTTACACACGTCACGGAAATTACTTCCAGGTGGAAAATAAACTGCTGTTGTTTCCAGATTGAAGACCATGTGCCGTGTGTAAAACCAAAGGGAGAAAGCATCTCAATGTTTGAATGGAAATTAACCTCACCTGGTTACTGCAACACCTAGTGAATGAATTAAAGGCTGGATTGATTTTTGGTGTCTCAAGGAACTGAGGGGTATGGGAGTGGACGGGAAAGTGGAGCTGAAGCCGAAGGTCACCCATGATCGTATTGAATGGCGGAGAGCTGGCCCAGCGGCTGTTTCATTTACTCATGCTCCTATTTCTCATGTACTTATGAAGTAAACATTTCTCTTTTCTCCCTTGCAGTTTACCCGCCAAGCTGATCAATGGAGGCATTGCTGGTTTAATTGGCGTCACCTGCGTGTTCCCAATAGACTTGGCAAAAACACGGCTTCAAAACCAGCAAAATGGCCAGCGGATGTATTCCAGCATGTGAGTATAACACAAACCTTACCCACAAACACACGACCTCAGCATGATCATGGTAGCAGAAGTGAGGATCTCTACTTCATGCCCACATCATGCACTTGACTTAAAAGAAAGCAAACTAGGTGTTTAAAATATCTGAATTCACAATGATTAGTGATCACTTTTCTTTAATTTAAAAAAATAAATAGATTTGGCGTACCCAATTCATTTTTTCCAATTGAGGGGCAATTTTAGAGTGGCCAATCCACCTACCCTGAACATTTTTGGGTTGTGGGAGTGTAACCCATGCAAACACTGGGAGAATGTGCAAACTCCACATGACAATGACCCAGAGCCGGGATTGAACCTGGGACCTCACCGCCGTGAGAAAGCAGTGCTAACCCACTTTTCTTTAATGATGAGTTCCTCTGAGTGTCTACTCTTTAGAAACACATTGCTACTTTGTTAACCACATCACATCCTGGGAGTCACCATTGACCAGAAACTGAGCTGGATTGGTCATATTAATACTGTAGCTAAAAGAACATGCCAAAGCTAGGAATACTGCGGAGAAAAATTCACTTCCTGGCTTCCCAAAACCTGTCCACCATCTACAAGGCAAAAGTCAGGAATGTGATGGAATGCTTTCCACTTGCCTGGCTGAGTGCAGCTCCAACAACATTCAAGTAGCTCAACCCAGGATATACCCTGCTGGAGTGACTGCTGCTTCCGGATGTGGAAGGGGAGGGAAAAATTGGGGATATATATAAGTAGCTGGGGGAGCAGGGAGGCGGGCAGGTGGCGAAGATCAAGGAGAAATGGGAAGCGGAGTTGGGAATGGAGATCAATTGGGGAGTATTGAGTGAGGCACTGCGAAGGGTAAACGGGACCTTCTCGTGTGCAAGGATGAGCCTGATACAGTTTAAGGTGGTGCACAGGGTGCATATGACTCGAGCGAGAATGAGTGGGTTCTTTCAGGGGGTAGCAAATGAGTGCGAGAGGTGTGGGCGGGGGCCAGCGAATCACGCGCACATGTTTTGGGGTTGCGGAAAATTGGGAAGATTCTGGGCGGGAGTTTTTGTGGTCTTAGCCAGGATAGTGGAGGAGGAGGTGGACCCGGACCCTTTGGTGGCAATATTTGGGGTTTCAGAGAAGCCAGAGCTCATGGAGAGGAGGAAGGCCTTGTCATGGCCTTCGCCTCGCTGATTGCACGGCGACAAATTTTGCTGGAGTGGCGGTTGGCATCGCCACCAGGGGTAGCAGCATGGTTGGGTGACCTGTATGACCGCCTGCGGTTAGAGAAGATAATGTATGAGTTAAAGGGCTCAGTAGGAGAGTTTGAGAAAAGGTGGGGGATGTTTGTGCACGTGTTTGAGGAGTTGTTCATCGCAGAGGGGTGGGGGAGGGAGGGGGGGGGGGGTGAAAAAATAGAAAAATCTGTACAAACTGTATAGCTGATTGTTGCCCGGGGTGTTTATTTGCTGTAATCTACTTTGATACAAGTTTGTAATAAAATGTGTTTGAAAATTTTTTTTTAAAAAATTCAAGAAGCTCAACACCATCCAGGAGAAAGCTCACTTGATTGGCACTACATCCCTCATGCAAAGCGGCAGCAGTGTGTACCATATGTGAGATGCACTGCAGGAACTCACCAAAGCATCTTAGACAGCACCTTCCAAACCCACGACCACTACCCTCCAGAAGTACAGGGCTTTGGGAACACCACCGCCTATGTTAGGATACTGGACCAGAAACCCATTTTTGTTAGGATACCGGATGTGAAACCCCAAACAATTTGCAACTTGTAAAACTGTGAGGAAAGGATACTTCATCCCAGGAGTGTTGACTGACCAATCAATATCTTTTATGTTAAAACAAACTTTAACTTAACCATAGAATTAACCACATTAATATCAAAGAAATAGATTTACAAGTAACAGTTCTTAAATAAAAGAAAAAACTTTAACTCACTATCTACACCTGACACTATATATATGTTCCAACAAAGCAACCCAATACAGTTCAAGCTCGACTCTTAAACCAAGTTAGCAAATCAGGGTTACTTGCTGTTCTTTGTGTGGCCCTTTGGAGAGAGACCCTTTCAGCCTCTTTGAAAATCCTTCCGTTCTTGCCAGACTCAAATCCTAATGCCAAACTGCCAAAACCACAGATAGACCTGGCTCTTTCTATTAATTACATCATCTATATCCCACTAAATGTCTCATGACCTACTTAACTCGGACTAAACACCACCCCTCATTAATTAACTACACCCAGGGAACCTCTTTTCAAAAACAATATTCCATTAGCCATCTATATGTAAACAAGTAAATGGTTAGAATCAATGATTACCTCACCTTTACTACTACTAATCACAGCTTTATCAGATATACTGCCTGTATGTATTTCACCCCAGGGTTTTAATGATATTACCACAACAAAATATAATATATAGTATATAACAATTTCCTACATTCATCACACCTGTAAGTTTCCCTCCAATTACTCACCATGCTGACTTGGAAATGTATCACTGTTCCTTCACTGTCGCTGGCTAAAAAATCCTAGAACTCACTCCCAGCACGGTGGGTGTACCTGCACCATTGTGGGTGTACCTACAGCAATTGAACAAGATTCCCAAGGGCAGTTAGGGATAGGTAATAAATGCTGACCTAGCCAGCAACACCCACATCACATGAATGAATAAAATATCATGTAACGGAGAGAGAACCATTCATCAAGTTCTTGCTTGTAATGGATTCTATCCACATTGGCTTGGTTATTTGTGAATAGATAGTAGAATGTAATTTACAGTGGCCCCTCAGCAGTCATCTGTTTTTCTTATTCAGTAGTAGGTTGATAAGTTTGCTTCCTCTTATGGTGTAGAAGTGGAAGGATTTTATGAAGCTTATAACATATCTTTTAACACTATTAGACATCTGGATCACGTGTTATATTTTGCTTGGCCAATGTAAACAATGATCGGGAAAGGTTTTCAATGGGTAGTTGAGTCGATATTGCAAATTTTGTATTATCATCCAAAGTTAAAATTATCTTGCAGTATTTGTAGTTTTAAAAAAAAAACCTAGAGTATCCAATTATTTATTTCCAATTAAGGGGAAATTTAGTGTGGCCAATCCACCTAACCTACACATCTTTGGGTTGTGGGAGTCAAACCCATGCAGATACAGGGAGAATGTGCAAACTCTACACAGACAGTGACCCGGGGCCAGATCGAATCCTCAGCGCTGTAGACAGCAGTGCTAACCACTGCCCCACCGTGCTGCTGTGCAGTATTTGTAGTTGACCATTATTAACCCGTTTAGACCACCTTGTGTTATGATAGCTATAATGGCCACGTTTTGTGTGGATCTGATTTTCCTTATATTGCCTTTCTTTGTCTCATCAACAGAATATGAATGCTAGCTCAACTTAACAGCTCTACACTTCGCATAACTCAAATACATTTAGGCTGACAGGCAACTATATCATAAATAGGCAATTAAAAAATCAACTTTCTTATTGAGCTTGAACATTACAATGTGTAAGAAAATGCAAATAAGGTTGTTGTGATGTTGGCCTTGTGGAGTGTTGTTTGTCATGCAGGCTGCAAACTTGTTCCAGTAGAGTGAAAGTGCCATTAATCATTGGTGAATATTTGGCCTTCAACTGGAGCTGCACTTTGAATGCAAAAAGGCAAGTGACCCCACCCTTGGCAATACTGATTAAATCCATTGTTAACTGAACCTGGACTCAACTTACAGTATCTGCTGTTCTTACCCAGCCTGGACTCTTGTGAGGAAAGATGAATGAAATTTCCTTTTTTTTTTACTGCTGTGAAAGGGTTGGTGACTGACGCCGTCCTTCGCTCCCAGGTTTCAGTCTTCAGGAGCATATACAATTAGACTGATTGCAATCCTCGTTAACAGTGTAGGAACATTGTTGCAGAGACTGGAACATCAGGCGCAACTGATATTACTTTGCTTCTATTTTTTTTGACCTCCCAAAATTTTTGGGATGTCCAGGCTCTAGCAGGAATACAATGGAACTGACTGAGTATATATTTAATTGACATTGATAATTTTTGTGATCTGGTGCAGTGGGTAGCATCCCTGTCTTTAAGCGAGAAGCTCTGGGTTCATGTCCCAGTCCAGGAGTTGATGGTCAAGGTGCGTTCATAATGCGGCCAAACAAGTTGAGTCTCAACTTCTAAATCTTTCTGACGTATGGCAGATGATAAGAGTGGGAGAGATTCCTGGCCAGCCGTCACGATCCACAGCTCCAGGCTACAACATGCATATAAAAGTGCAAGTTGCCATCGCAACATTTCCCCATTGGGTTTGAGAGGTGTTGTCAAGAAAGCCGTGGCGATGGGCTGCACGGTGGCACAGTGGTTGGTACTGCTTCCTCACAGCGCCAGGGACCCGTGTTCAATTCTAACCTTGGGTCACTGTCAGTGTGGAGATGCATATTCTCCTTGTGTCTGCATGGGTTTCCTCTGGGTGCTCTTGTTTCCTCCCACTGTCCAAAGATGTGCAGGTTAGGTGGACTTGCTATGCTAAATTGCCCCTTAGTGTCCAAAAAGATGTCTAGATTAGATTAAGGGGTTAATGGGCTAGGGCGAGGGAGTGAGCTTGGTTGAAGTACTCTTTCAGGAGGTTGGTGCAGACTCAATGAATTGAATGGCCTCCTGCACGGTGGGGATTCTATAGGTTGCTGCAGTGAATTTTGTAGATACAATGTCCTGCTGCCACAGTGTGCTAGTGGTGGAGGGAGTGTATGTTTATGGTGGTGGATGGAGTGCTAATCAGACATCACCTCGCATCATAACCCTTCAACCAGCCCCATCCCCAACTCTTCCTCCCACTTGGTTGTAACCCTTCCATCGACCCCTTATCCTTCTCCATAATCCTGCCGTAGATCGCAGACACAACCCCGCTCTCCAACCCCTGCCGACAGCACTTCCTCCAACAACGAGGAAGCCGGTGCCACCGGGATGGTCGGGAAAACGTTTCTTGCAAAATTCCACACCTGCGTATACTTGAAGCCCTCCTCATGCCTGAGCCCGCACTTCACTCCCAGCCCCTCCAAACTTGCAAACCACCCCTCCAGAAACAAATCCTTCATCTCTCTTACCCCTTTCTCCTCCCATCCCTGGAACCTCGCATCCGTCCTCCCTGGCTCAAACCAGTGATTCCCTCCTATCGGCATCACCCTCGACCCTGCCCACAACCTGAAGTGCCTCCGTAATTGCCCCCACATCTTCAGCATAGCTACCACTACAGGATTACCCCAATACCTCCCTGAGGCGAACGGTAGTGGCGCCATTGCCAGTGCCTGCAACCCCGACCCTTTACACAAACCCGTCTCCAACCGCACCCACAGAGCCTCCCATCTCCTTACCCCACACCTGCACCTTCTCTGCATTTGCCACCCAGTAATAATGCACAAATTCGGAAGGACCAGCCCCCAACTGCTGCCCCCTATGGTGCACCGCCTTCCTTATCCTTGCTACCTTCCCTGCCCACACAAACGATGAGACCAGCCTATCCATCCCTAAAACAAAACGCCTTTGGCATAAAGATCAGCAGAGACTTGAACAAAAACAGAAACTGGGGCAAAATATTCATTTTGACTGCCAACGACAAGGGGAGACTATCTCAGCTTCCCAAATTCTTCTTCACCTTACCCACCAGGCCTATGAAATTTAGCTTACGGAGTCGCGCCCAGTCTCGTGCTACCTTCACCCCCTGAAGTGATTTGGGAACCCTTCCACTCCCGACACTGCACCTGGAGACGACACGACAAAATATACTTCCCTAAATTCAATTTGAACCCGAAAACGCCCCAAATTTCCCTAGTAACCCCATTATGTCCGTCACTGATGAGCCCGTGTCCGAAGTATACTGCAGATCATCTGCGTACTGAGACACCCAATGCTCCAGCCCCCCCACTATCCCCCTCCACAGGCCCAAACCCCTCCACAGGCCCAAACCCCTCAGTGCAATAGCCAAGGGTTTAATTGCCAACACGCACAAAGGGGAGGACATGGGGCACCCATGCCTTGTTCCACGGAACAGTGGGATATACCCCGACTGCGTGGCATTCGGCCACACACATGCTGTTGGATCCTTGTATGACAATTTCATCCAAGCCACAAATTTAGGCCCAATCCCAAACTTTACCAGCACAGCAAATAAATAACTACACTCCATACTGTCAAATGCCTTCTCTACATCCAATGCCACCACCACCTCTAACTCCCTCCCCTCTGCCAGAGAAAGCACCACATTCAATAACCGCTGCACATTTGACAACAGCTGCCTGCCCTTGACAAACCCCATCTGATCCTCCCCCACCACCTTTGGAAGACACTCCTCCAGCCTCATTGCCAACACCTTCGCCAGTATCTTGCCATTCATGTTCAGTAAAGAAAAGGTTCTGTACGACACACACCACCGGATCCTTCCCCTTGCTATAACAATGAAATTAATGTCTTCCTCATTGTCTCCAGAAACCATCCCTTTACCATCGCATCCTCAAACATTTCCACCATCAGTGGCGCCAACCTTTCCTTCAACGTCTTAGAAAACTCCACTGGGAGTCCATCCGGCGCTGATGCCTTACCTGACTGCATCTTCCCTATTGCTGCCTATATTTATTCCACACCCAATGGCTCCTCTAACCCAGCCCCCTCCTCCTCTCCCACCTCCAGTCACCCCAGAAACTCGCTCATCTCTGATTCATCCTCCGGCAGCTCCGACTTATATAGGCCCCTATAAAAGTCCTCAAACACCGTATTTACCTGCTCTGGAGCCACCGCTACCCTTCCCATTCCATCCCTAATCCGCATAATCTCCTTCGCCACTGCCTGCTGATGAAGCTGGCCCGCCAGCAATCGACTGGCCTTCTCACCATACTCAGACACAACCCCCAGCGCTCACCTGAACTGCCGAATCGCCCTCCCTCTAGACTGGAGATCAAACGTCACCTGCAACTCTTTCCTCCTCACCAATGGCCCCTGCTCTGGATCTGCCGCATATCTTCCACCAACCTCCAAAATCTCCTCAATCAGCTGCTGTCGCTCGTCCCGCGCCTCCTTGTCCACCTTCTCCTTGAAGATGAGATGACCTCACACTGCCTTCAATGCCTCCCAAACCATCGACGATGAGACCTCCCCATTTCGGTTAAACTCCACATCCTCCTTAATCACCGTCCCCATCTTGATGCAAAAATTCAGGTCTGCCAATCAGGCCACATCTAGCTCCCAGGTCGGCCTCTGGACCAGACCCTTCTCCAAGACCACATCCACCCAGTGCGGAGCATGATCCGATATCCGGAATATGGCGACTAGGGTCTTTTCACAGTATCTTCATTGCAATGTTAATGTAAGCCTTCTTGTGACAATAAAGACTATTATATTTATTATCATAATCGTCGAATACTCTGCCTTCTTCACCCCAGCCAGCAGTGCCTTCCCCACCACGAAAAGGTTGATCCTCGAGTACACCTTATGGACCGGTGAGAAGAACGAATACTCCCTATCCCGCAGGTGCTGAAACCTCCACGGATCCGCCCCTCCCATCTCCTTCATAAACCTGGCTAACACCTCCATCCCCTGCTTCCCCCCTCCACCCCGCCCAAAGGAAACTGAGCGCAGCTGGGACCTGCCCATCTTCAGGTCCAACATCATATTCCGGTCCCCCCCGATGAGTAACCAGGTCACAAACCCAGCGACATCCCAGTTGAAATGAAATGAAAATCGCTTATTGTCACAAGTAGGCTTCAATGAAGTTACTGTGAAAAGCCCCTAGTCGCCACATTCCGGCGCCTGTTCGGGGAGGCTGGTACGGGAATCGAACCGTGCTGCTGGCCTGCCTTGGTCTGCTTTAAAAGCCAGCGATTTAGCCCAGTGTGCTAAACCAGTTTGGGGCATATATGCTAATCATACCACTAACCTCCCTTCCAAAGCACCCGGCACTATCACATACCTTCCCCCACCTCCACCAGAATCGCCACTCGGGCCCTGCTATCGAAGCCTGAATGGAACACCTGGCTCACCCAGCCCTTTCTCGGCCCCATCTGGTCCTTAACCCTCAGATTGGTCTCCTGTAACAGCACCATGTCCGTTTTCAGGCCCTTTAAATACGTTCCACGTCACTACTCTGACTGGGGGTCTCTCACCCCCCCCACCCGCCCTTCCTACCCGCCATGACCATCCTGCCAGGCCCTGCCTAGCCAGCAGAACACAACTCCGGCCCTGGTCATCACCCCTCCTCCCCCACAACTCCTCTAACACTTTCTCTTAAACACCTCCCCCAGTATCCTCCCCATCCCCCCACCATTCACACCTCCCAGGCCCATCGAAACCTACCCATACAGGTTCCAATGACCACTGCCACTCCCCCCACCTCGCTCCCGTTCATAACCCAGCAATACGTTTTCTAACGCGGCGGCCCCTGCCAGAACACCCTCACCCACATCGAAAACCAAAACACATCAACTCCAAATACCCCCACACCCATCCAAACTCCCCATACCCTGCGTCCTAACAAAACCCCCCAAACCCCAACAACCATAAATCCCAAACCACCCGGGCCCAAACTCCTATAACATCAAAAATGTTAACTATAACACCATACAAAAAAAAACAGCCAGAAAAAAACCAAAAACTCAGTCAAAAACCGTTGAATCCCAGATTCAGTCAGTCCCAGGCCTTTTGCCTTCACAAACACCTCCACCGCCGTCTCAAAATAATGGCCCCTGCCATTATGCGTGACGGAGCCACACCAAAAGGCATATTGCACTTGAACAACGCCGCCTTGACTCGCCTGAAGTCCACTCTTCTCCTTGCCAGCTCTGTCGTCAAGTCCTGTTATATGCGTGTATACTCTTGCCGTCCCACTCCACCTCATGCTTCTGCTTCGCCCACCTCAGCACCTCCTTCACCTAAAAATTGTGGAAACTGATGATCACAACTCTCCTGTGTTCATTCGTCCTCTGTTTCAGCCAGAATGACCGGTGAGTCCTGGCCAATGGAGGAATCCCCCATTAACTTCGCCAGCATGTTGGTGAAGTACTCTGTAGGCCTCCAGCCCTCCACCCCCTCAGGCATACCCACAATCCCCAGATTATGTCTTCTCGACCTGTTCTCCAGGTTTTCTACCTGGGCCCTCAGCCCTCTGTGGATCTCTGCCACCCTCCGCAGCTCCTCGCCCATTGAGGTGAACTGGCCGCTGTGCCACGATAATGCATCCTCCCTCGCCTCCCCCCTTCATTTTCTCCCCCTGCTCCCGCATCGCCGTCAAAGTTCTCACCAACTCCTCACTCAGCGAGGCAAGGGTCTCGCCCACCCACGCATTGAGCGAGGCCGTCTCCTCCGTTCAATGCCTTTCAAAATGCTTCAAAAACAATGGTTCGACCTCTCCAGTCATTATTTCAGCCATCTTCTCCACCCTGATGGGCTTGGCCCCACCCGACGGGCACTCTCCCTCTATATTTCCTCCTACTGCACCTCTCACCACACTCGGCGGAGGATTTTCGCTCACTTCCTTTTTCCCCGGATTCTATTTATGCCCCAAACCTTCCCACAGCTTCTCGTAAACAAATTTTCTCCAAAAACTGGGCATAAAAGAGACTGCTCTAACAGGGGCCACCAAACATACAACCTCCACCTACTTGCCGCAACCTCAAGTCACCAAGACACACTATTTATATGATGATGATGATGACTGATATTTATTGTCACATGTACCGAAGTACAGTGAAAAGTACAAGGCCAAGGGAACGTACACAGTATGTACACAGTAGACAAAAGAATAATCGCCAGAGTACATTGACAATGGTACATCAACAAATGGTGATTGGATACAGTGCGAAATGAGGGCCAAACAAGAGCAGCATAGGGCGTCATGAATAGTGTTCTTACAGGGAACAGATCAGTCCAAGGGGAGTTGTTGAGGGGTCCAGTAGCTGTGGGGACGAAGCTGTTCCTATGTCTGGATGTGCAGGTCTTCAGACTTCTGTATCTTCTGCCTGATGGAAGGGGTTGGAAGAGGGCAAAGCCTGGATGCGAGGGGTGACTGACAATGCTGTCTGCCTTTCTGAGGCAGCGGGAGGTGTATACAGAATCAATGGGAGGATGGCAAGCTTGTGTGATGCGTTGGGCTGAGTTCACCACAATCTGCAGTTTCTTGCGATCTTGGGCTGAGCAGTTGCCATACAAAGCTGTAATGCAGCTGATAGGATGCTCTCTGGCATTTCTGTAGAGGTTTGTGAGAGTCAATGCAGACATGCCGAATTTCTTTAGCTTCTGTAGGAAGTAGAGACGTTGTTGGGCTTTCTTGACTGTTGCATCAACGTGAGTGGACCAGGACAGACAGTTGGTGATGGTGACCCCCAGGAACTTAAAGCTATCGACCATCTCTACTTCGGAGCCATTGATGTAGAGGGCGGGGGGGGGGGGGGGGGGGGGTTTGCTATACTTCCTGAAGTCAATGATCAGTTCCTTGGTCTTTCCGACATTTAGAGAGAGGTTGCTTTCGGTACACCGTGCAACCAAGTGATCTATCTTCCTTCTGTAGTCTGTATGACTGGTCCAGTTCAATTTCTAGTCAGTAGAGTGACCTCAGGACGTGAACAGTTATGGATTTGGCAATTGTACTGTCAAGGGCAAGCTATTAAATTATCTTTTATTTAAGGTGATAATTATCTCGTATTTGTGTGGCATGAATGTTTCTTACTAATTATCAGCCAAACATGAATACTTCTAGGCCTTGCTGCACAACTTAATATCTGAGGAGCTGTGAATGGAATTGAATGCTATAAAATCATCAGTAGACGTACTAACTTCTCGCCTTTTGATGGAGGGAATGCTATTGATGAAGCAGCTGATGGTGTTTGGCCTGAGGACACTACCCTGAGGAACTCTTGGCACAATGCCTGGAGCTGAGATGATTGGTCTTCAACAAGGTGCTATTTACTATCTTGTGCATTTATAAGATGCCTGCCTCCTTTCCAGGCTGAAAAGTTGAAGGGGTAGATTTCAAATCAGTGGAAATTAAAATGGACAGTTTCTATATATTTAAAAAATATATTTTATTCTGCCATTTTCATAGAAACAAACAAAAGCAGAAGAAAAATCATACAACATTTTAAATAACAAACACCCACTTCTATCCCCACTATCCCCCTTCTCCCATCCTGCCTTCCCCATTTTAACACCCTTACCCACCACACAAACTTTGCTGACCCCTCAATCCTCCTTAAAGAAGTCAATGAATGGCTTCCACCTCCGAGCAAACCCCTCAACCGAACCTCTCAGGCCAAACTTGACCTTCTCCAGCCTCAGGAATTCCGCTAGGTCGCTCACCTACACCCCCACTTTCAGCGGCTCCAAGTCCTTCCATCCAAGCAAGGTCCATCTCCGGGCTATCAGGGAGACAAAGACATTGGCCTCTTTCGCCCCTGGACTCCTGGGTCTTCTGACACCCCAAATATTGCTACTTCTGGATTCGTGGCCACCTTCACCCCCAGCACCTCAGACATTACCTCCGTAAACCCCTCCCAAGACCCCTTCAGCTTCGGACATGCCCAAAACATGTGGACATGATTTGCAGGCCTCCCCACTCACCACCCACACCTATCCTCTACCCCCTCGAAAAACCTGCTCGATGAATTACCTTCAACTGAATGAGACTTAGCCTCGCACACGAAGAGGACACTTTCACCCTCCGCAAGGTTTCACGTCCCGGCCTCCACTTCCTCTCCCAGCTCCTCCTCCTACTTGTGCATAATGTCCCCCACCAGGGCCCCATCCCACTCCATCAGCTCTTTGTAGACCTCGGACATCTTCCTCTGCCCTACCTTCCCTTTCGACAGTACCTTATCCTGCAACCCCGGGGGAAGTGCCAGGACAAGATGGCACCTCTCTCCTCACAAAGTCCCGGACCTGCAGGTACCTAAAACTGTTCCCCCGAGGCAGCTCATATTCTTCCTCTAGCTTCGCGAATCTGCTCCCTATAAACAAATCACCAAATCACTCAATCCATGTCTGCTGCCACGCCCAAAACTTCACATCCAGTCCCCTTGGCGCAAACCTATGGTTGTCACAGATCGGTGCCCACACTGAGGCACCCTCAAATCCCAAATACTGCCTCCACACCCTTGAGGCTAACACCGCCACCGGGCTCATCGAGTGTCTGCCAGCGAGAATGGCAGAGGCGCTGTTAACAACGCGCTTCAGGATACATTTCCGGTTGGGACTCATGCAGTTGGAGTTTCTAAGGCTGCACAATGTTTAAAAAATTTGATGAAAAGGAAAATGTTTCAAACTGCATCCAGCTGAAAATATCTTATTAAAGGCATTAAGAATCGGTTGGTGAGCCATGGTTAAACCAAATCATGCCAAAGAAGGACTCTGTAAAAATAGCAAAATGCCAGATACATATAGAGATCGTGACTGTTAATGGAGAAATGTTGTTCTTCAGACAGAGGGAGGGACCTTTCTACCCCACCTTACAATTACTTCACAAATATCCTACTATCTTGTCACATCAACAGGTTGATAAAGGGGCCATCAGGTTTGTGCTCAGTGGGGCCAATATCAAGTGTATTTGTCTAACTTCCCCTGGAGCTAAGCTTCACCCAGCTGGCACTGACACTATAGTTGTGATAATGGCAGAAGACGAGCAACATGCCCTCTGAGGGAGTTATGAAGAGGCCAGCAGATAAAATTGAACAGGTCAACAAAGGTATTGGAATTGAGAACATGCATTACTTAAATGATGGTCTTTGGTACATGAAGACATACAAGTAACACAAAAACCAGCAATGTGAGAGATCTGCTTGAAGAGGAAAATGGACAGACCCAGCTGCGAGACATGTAGACGTTGGCAGTATTGGAATTTAAGAGTTGTATTTTTTATTTTGCTTTGCGTAAATCCAACACTTCAAGGTGGGGGAAGAAAACGATTTTGTGTTGCACCTGTCCTGGATTTATCTTGCCCTATTTAAACCTGTCCAAATTACAAAAGGATTGTAATCACATCAAAATACAGCAAAAACAATTGGCAACAATTTGACTTAAAATTAAGTATCACAATGTCGATGTATTTACCTTGTACAGTGGGTTTGTACAAACATGGTGCATAGTTAATTTCAAAATATGTTCATTAAATTAATACGCAAGATAAAAAAAAAACAATGCGCTTCAGCTCGTTCCCCTACAAGAAGCTGCCTCCACCCGCCCCCATGCTGACCCCTTCCCCACTACCCATTTCTGGACCATAGCAATGTTCGCCGCCCTGTAGTAGTTCATTATGTACAGCAACACAAGCCCCCCCCCCCTTGCACCCTTCCCAGAAAAAAAACCCTGACCCGCGGGGGTCAGTTTCTATATCTACGTCTGACCAAAACACAATACAGTTCATCACAATGTTCTCCGATTTGTAATCTTATTTCGGCATGGTTTTGCTGGTTTGCATTGGTTGGGCATGTTGAGTACTGATTTTACTCACCCCCATGTCTCACTCAACCCCACCATAGCTATTTCAGTGCCATTCACGGAGTAGATCTTTTGCCCATTTCTCCTGCCAGTAGGCAACACTCACTCTTGTCTGTATTAAATTCCTCCTTCCATTGTATGGCCTATCACATTTTTGTTAACTCATTCTGGAATTTCTAACTGGCTTCCTTCAATCAACAGCCCTTTTGAATTTGGTACCTTCTGCCAATTTGCTCTGAGTTTCAATTCAAGCAATTGATATAAATTACAGACAGTAGTGGCCTCAAAATTGACCCAGGAACACCCAATTTCATGCTGTCCCTGGTTTCCGCCGCCTCAACCCTAGCATTATCCTTTGTTGTGCTTTCTTATTCTTTTCTTTTCTGTGGCTCTGTTCCAATTATGGCAATCAGTGAATTTGCCCTTCTTTCTGTGTTAGCTATGTCCTAATGCTTAGAGTCGCCATGTATCAGATGATACCACCACAAGTTTCAACCGGCTATCGATCAAAGAGCCAAACACCAGTTAGTTAATTCAAGGTCAAGGGTACTTTATTTACACACAATTAGTCATGCAACATAAACACTACTAGTTAACTACACCTATCGACTAAGACAACCTGTACTTAACTTCAGGTACCCGGCTTAGGTCAGAAAACAGTGGCCGCTGTTCGATTCTGGATCTATCGAGTTCGAAGGAGTAACTGCTGCTCAGCTAGGCTCATCCGTCTGGTAGCGAGCGTTGAACTTGTACTTGCTTATTGTCACTAGGCTTCTTTGTACTTGCTTCTGGTGTTGCTACACTTGGCGATGGCCGTGACCAGGGTACCAGGACCAAGAGAGAGCGAACATATGGCGAACTCTTCTTCTTATACTCCGGGGGTGGGGGGGGTTCGCGCTCTTTTGGGCGGTCCTTCGATTTGGGCCTTACTAATTGGGTGATTCTCGCACCATATGGGAGTATCGGTGGCTGGGTGTGTGTGTGTGGTGTAGTGTCGGGTTGGGGGTGTTGTGTTGGGTAGTCGTGTTCAGGGCCTGTGTGGTGAGGGGGGTCGAGGTGGGTAACGCGCGCAACTGTACTGTTCCAGCAACGATCATGATGCCGATCATCAGGGTCGTCTTCATTTTGTTCAGGTTTTCCTTCGCCTTCGAGTATCTTCGTATCTTTCTAAGGGAACAAGCATAGTATCTGTTATAATCGTGTTGTTTAACATCTCGTATGTCTGTCTGTTTTTCCTTAACGTCAATGTCCCATTAGAATCGTCACCATATGTGACTCCCTCATTTTTTTTTTTAAACCAACCATTTGCGGAGACAAGACATCCAAAAAAGAATTCTGTCACAGTGCGAGCACTCTCGCAGCCTGTGTCTGTTTGGCTGAGTGGGCGGACAATTGCTCCGTCCACTGCAAACTTGTTTTTCTAACCAAGTGTTTCTGACATGTAACTAGTATGTGGGGGATAGCAACCAAAGGGTTGCCGGGAAGGGCAAACGTCGTGGCAAAAAGCATTCTTTAAACCACAGGACTAGAAAAGAACAGCAAAAGAGTTTCAAAAACAAATATCCGAATGGGGTGGTGCGTATGATCCGCGGCAGGGCAAGAATGATGGGATCCCCAGGTAGGGCAGTGATCAGTGCCGTTGCTCCACTACCCGAGCTTGGCTGACCAAATGTATAGGGGGTCCCCAGGCAGGGCGGGGATAAGTGCCGTGACTCCACTGCCTGAGTGACCTTCCAAGAGCGGTAAGAATTTGTAAATATATGGGCTCTAGACAAACTTGTTTCTTTAACTGCCATGTGGCGTCGGAAGAGTAGTTATGACTGCATCAGGAAAGCGTCCGTGAGGACAACACACAAAATCGTACAAGAGAGAATGAACAACATTTACACACAAACTAAACATAAAAGTGGGCAGGTTCCATCAGAGTACTGGACACCGTAAATCTCAATCGGTTCCTGACTCTCATCATCTGGACACCTCAAGATTCCATTTGAAAAAGATTTTCAAAGGGGTTACCATTGGTGGGAATCAGACTCTGAGTTGTCACCATCTCCTGGGTGCCAAACTTGTTCATGGAGTTTGCGTGCTAACACGGCGTGTGCCGATGTGGGGTCCATTTCACCATTCCTTGTCAGGCGACTGGAATTATCACGGTGCCAGTGTTTCATGTTCCGTAGGGAGGTTGCAAGGGGGCTGTCGCTATCGTCGGGTGGCGGTTCAGGTTCCGGTGTGGGCAAATAAATCATCTCAAAGGGGCTGAGTGTATCTTGGTCAGGGTCTCTGGGCCTGTAGTGACTGGGGCCTGGTTCGTGGGATCTTTGTTCGGGTCTCTCGGGCTTCAGTTGTGTTGTCGCTGTCGCTAGCAGGCGAATCAAGCGTCAGGGTGAAATTTGGTTCTGGGGGCGTGGTCAAGGTCATGTCTGTGGACGTGCTGCTGCTGCTGGGGGAGGGGGAACTTGGGTTGTCAGTGGGCGGGTCCTCATTGTCTGCCATTGCCAATGTGAGGTGGTGCGAGTGGCTGCACTGCATTCCATAAACCTTAAGCTGATTTACATGGAACCATCCAGATTTTCCGTTTGGATGCGTGATTTTATAAACTGAGGGGCTTACTTTGTCCGAGATTGAATAGGGTCCTGCAAATTTAGGGGAGAGGAATGAGCTAGGGTTTTATAAGGTGATCATCACTTGCTGTCCAACCGTATACTCTGCCGGGTGTACTGTTTTATCAAAACAGGCCTTAATCTGCTTTCGTTTAGCGCCTAGTCGAACAGCTACAGCGAGCTGTGCTGCTTTAATATTCTCTACCATGTGCTGGACTGCTTTCTCATGGGTCAGGGCGGTGGCTGTGGGGCTGGCCAAATCAAGTCCGAATAAGTATTCGGTACCCTTCATGGATCATCTGGCCATGAGGGTATGGGGGGTATATCCTGTTGAGCTCGACACTGTGTTCCTAATAAACATCAGTGCGAATGGGAGCACTGTGTCCCATGTTGTGTTGTGCTGCTGCATCATTTTTATAAGTGTGGCCTTTAGGGTCCGATTCATGCGCTCCACAATGCCGCTGGATTGCAGGTGATAGGTAATGTGGGACTTTTGTTTTATCCCAAATATTGTCATCACAATTTTCATGACCCTTCCCGTAAAGTGGGAACCTTGGTCCAACTCAATACTACGGGGGAGTCCCCATCTCGTAAAAATTTGCTCTGTTAAGATCTTTGCCGTGGCCTTGGCTGTATTTGTTCTCGAGGGGAACCCTTTGACCCATTTCGTAAATGTGTTTATCACCACTAACACATGCTTGTATCCATTTCTGCAGGGGGGGAGAGGACCAATATAATCCAATTGAAGGTTTGTCCACGGGCCATTTACAGGGCGGGTGTGCTGTAGCTGGGCTTTTTTCATGTACCTATCATGGTTGTTTTGAGCACAAACTAAACCGTTTTTGACATAATGGGATACATCGGTTTTCAAATCAGGCCACCAGCAGAGAGGGGTCTGAGGTGGGCAAGGGTCGATTCAATCCCTTGGTGTCCATGTCCGTCATGGAACTTACAAATTATCTCATTCCTGTCATGGGTGGGGACGACATAAATTCCATCTTTTAAAACGATTCCCTCATGGACCCTCAAAGAATTTCTAAACTTTTCGTAGGGAGCTGGGAAGTTTCCTTTCAAAATCTCCTTTCATGCTTTGTCTTCTTTTTGTGCCTGTGCTAGGTCTTGGATGTTGGTCTGTGAGACATGAACTGCGTGTACTGGGGCACTCTCGGTGGGGGGGGGCGGTGGTTGCCAAAAGTGGCCATGTCATGAGCCTGCCTTCGCTAGGGCGTCAGCTTTCACGTTACCGGGTGGGGAGGAACGATGGTGACTTCTAACTTTAATGATGCCCCATTTCCTGCCTTTAGCTGTCTGAAGGATATGTTTGAGCAGTGGGGCTGAGGGTAGAGGTTTTCCTTCGGCGGAAATAAATCCTCTCGATTCCCACAGGGGTAGGAATTCTGTTAGGCTGTTGCAGACGTACAAACTTTCCGAATATATGTCTGCAGGGGTCGGGAACGAATTGGGGTGCTGGACAATGTAAGCAATGGCTGCTAACTCGGCTGCCTGCGAACCTAAGTGTCCAGGCAACTTTAAAGCTATGTCTTCTAAAGCGCGTCCCTGCGCGTCCTCTACATAAATACCACAGCCTGTTATCCTTTTTCCCTCAAGGACTGTGGAGGAGTCATCTACATAAATTCTCAGTGCTTTGTCTGTGGGGTCCGATACCTGTCTTTCTTGGTGCCGACTTGGGAACAAAGGAGCCTGTGCTGTGCTTGGAGGCTATGATCTTGCATTCATGTGGGGTTCCTGCATAGTGCAAATTATCGGCCAGAAATGTGTGCGTTTTTGTCCGCTTTTCAGTGATGTTGCGTCCCTGTAGGAGTAGGGTCAAATCGCGTTGCTCGAATTTGGCTTACTGTGCCATCTTTTAGTCTGCCGTCCAATAAGAGCTGGGTCGGGGTGTGCTCAGTCAAAATGGTTACTGGGTTGAGTCCGGTTATGTACGAGAAGTACTGTACCGCCCAGAAAACTGCAAACAGGTGCCTCTCGCAGGCTGAAAATCCTTGTTCCACTGGATCTAAGACTCGTGAGGCATAGGCTATGGGTCCTAGACGATCGTGCCTTTCCTGCAGGAGTACGGCCGAAAGTGTTCGGTCTGTGGTCGCTACCTCTATCGCGTACGGGGAGGGGGGATCTGAGGTGTGCAAAGCGGGGCCTGTGCTCAGGGCGCGTTTCAATGCATCCACGGCGTCCGTGTGCTGTGGAAGCCATTTCCATGGGGTCTGTTTCTTTAATAGCTCGGAAAGTGGGGCTGCTTTTGTGGCGAATCTGTCTTTGTGGTTCCTACAATATTCAACCAGTCCTAAAAATTACCGGAGTGCAGTAACATTTTGGGGCAAGGGCAAATTTACAATGGAATCAATGCGTTTGAGTTCTATTTCACGCTTCCCATGCGTGATGACCGTACCTAAATATGTGACTTTTTCCTGAAGGATTTGGGCTTTCTTGGGGTTAATTTTGCATCCAATCGTTGTGAGCAGTTCTAATAATTCAGAAAGAAGCGAAATGTGCTCTTCCTTGGTGTCCGTCTGTTGGAGCAAGTCGTCCACATATTGAACAAGGCATTTAGGGCGGGAAAATTTAGATAATCCGTTTGCCAATTGTCTATGAAAAATAGACAATTGTTGTGGGAGTTGTGGAAGCCTTGTGGAAGGCACGTCCACGTGTACTGCTGTCCCTGGAAAGTGAATGCAAATTTATACTGGCATGCTTTGTCAGTGGTATGGACCAAAAGCCATTACTGATATCTAACACCGTAAAAAATTTCGACTGGAGTCCCTGTCTCAACATGGTCTCGGACTCGTGGCAACGGTGGGGGCTGCTGGGGGAGTCACTTTGTTCAATTCTCTGTAGTCAGTGGTCAATCGCCATGATCCATCGGGTTTTCTTACTGGCCAAATCGGGGCATTATTCGTCGATGCGACGAGTCGAATCACGCCTTGATTCAATAAACTTTGAATTACCTTGGCTATCTCTCCCTTGGCTTGCTGGGGGAAGCCATACTGTTTATCGGGCTTGGGATCGGGACCTGTAATGTTTACTATTCCTGGGATTTTGCCGCAGTCGTGCTTGTGCTGGGCAAATGCTGCCTTATGTCTTTTCAAGACCCCTCTAACTGCTTTGTCTGTGGTAATGGCTTGTGGATAAAACCAGTACTCCTCCTGAGCTGATTCTATGGGCATAATGTCCTACTGTGAGTGTGGCGGGGGCTCGCACTGCTCTAGCCATTTTCCATATGCATCGGTTGACTGGGTCGAATGAAAGGTTGTGTGCGCTCATGGAATTGGTGCCTAGCATGTGTTCTGCTGCCTGGGGCAAGTCTACTAAAACAACCAAATGTTTTGTCCTAATATTACCGAGCTGTACGTCCACAGGGGCTGTGATGTGTCCCTGCTGGAGCTGACCTGTAAAGCCACTAAGGGTAATGGTGTCCGTAGTGGGCCATATCTCTTTCTGGTACATGATGGAGGAGTTTAGCGTGGTCCGGGACCCTCCTGTGTCCCAAAGGAACTCTACAGGGTGTCTCCGGACTGTGCCTGCAACGACCGGTCTTCCAGACTTATCCCAAAGGGTATCGCAGACCCAGGTTGGGGAGCCCGAACACCGTCAGTCGGTGCCATTCATGGCCGAATTATCTGTTGGGCGCTAATGCTGTGGATGGGTCTGAAATTATTTCTGGGGGCGGGGGGGGGTGGTGCGTTTGGGTGCTGATTCCTTTGATGCTTCAGGGGGGCATTGCACTCTCTGGCATAATGACCCTCATGTCCACAGTTATAACATTCTTACCTCTGTACCTCTGCCTTCATTTACCCATGCGGGGTCTTGGTGTGCCCTTACTGGATTCATTGTGGTGTCTACTCTCTCATGCTCTGTCTTTCTCTGTATAGACTGTTCCCAAGCTCTGGTCAATCATTTCAGAACCCACACTTCATTGTTTGCTGGGTCTCGGGGGTCGTAACTGGCACATGCCTTCTGTCCTGCCTCTGTGGCATGGAATACTAACGTACGGGTCCATTTGTCCGTATTGTCTGCTGATAAATGGGCACGGGCTAACTCACCAAATACAGTAAAATGGATCCAAAGGCATCCAGCAAACACTGTTGGGTGCTCTCCCTTTTTCTGTCTGCACCAGTTGAGTCCGTCTACCGGATCTCCTCTGTTATATCCTATGGCGTCTAAAATGGCCGTTTTCATTTCATAGAATTTACAGTGCAGAAGGAGGCCATTCAGCCCATCGAGTCTGCACCGGCTCTTGGAAAGAGCACCCTACGCAAGGTCAACACCTCCACCCTATCCCCATAACCCAGTAACCCCACCCACCACTAAGGGCAATTTTGGACACTAAGGGCAATTTATCATGGCCAATCCACCTAACCTGCACATCTTTGGACTGTGGGAGGAAACCGAAGCACCCGGAGGAAACCCACACACACACTGGGAGGATGTGCAGACTCCGCACAGACAGTGACCCAAGCCGGAATCGAACCTGGAACCCTGGAGTTGTGAAGCAATTGTGCTATCCACAATGCTACCGTGCTGCCCTTGGAGGCTACCTCCTCCTACATTTTGTGGGTCGGGAAGGGCTTAACTAACTGAGGGGTCTAAGCACATAACTATGAGCTTTACCTGTTCCACCTCGTCTAAACCATACATGAGGGTTTGTTGTTTCACTGACTCGAAAAAGTGATGTGGGTCCGATGTGAGGTGGAAAGTATCTATCTTCTCGCGGGCATCTTGTAACTGGGTGATCGTTAATGGCGTGGTGTACACAAAATCGGGTTGTACTTCTGTGGTAACCCTGCATTGTGTGGTAATGGGGTTCATTGGGTTGGGTGCTGCCTGTGCAGTCGGTGGTGCGGGTGCTTTTCTTTTCGGGGTCTGGGGGGCTCTATTTTGATTCTCGGTCTTGCTTACGTACCATTGGGGCGTTTCACTAAGTTCCTGCCAATCGGGGCTGTCTTCCTGGTCTAGCTGTGGGCCAAAGGTGTCTCTAAACCCATTTTGAACTGATAGCAGGGATTGTAACTTTGCAATTTGCTGCCTGCATTTGGCATGATCCACCAAACTCTGCCTCTGTTCCGTGGTGGAACTGTGGAGTGCTTGGAGGGCTGCCTTTAGATCATCGCACTGTTTCTTTAACTGTTGTACCTGATTCTCTGTCTCTTCTCTTACCATTACAGCACGTTGTGTGTCCTGGTAGGCCTTATCATACTGGATTTGGAAACTGCTAAGGTGGGCGAGACAGGATTGATGTGCCCTCTTGACATCATCCATTTCCTTGTCCTTCGCCGCAAACTGCTCCCGGAGCTGTACATTTAATCTCTCGCTTTCACTTAAATCTCCCTCTCTACTTTTCTCCTTCTCCTGAAGCTGCTTGCGGAGCGTCCTCACGACCTCCTCTGTGCCTCACAATTGTGCCAGACAGGACACGATTGCCATCGACTTACGAACCTTAGTCAAACTCTTTTTATGGATCTCGGTCAGGCTGTCCCACCAAGTCTGTCCTATGCTGCCAGGACCTGTCTCTTCATTCGTGCAAAATTCAGACCATAGGGGCCATCCTTTCCCCTTTATGTATCTCCTAATCTCTTCCTCCCATACGGGACACTGTTCTGATCTATTGGTCGCTGCCACCTCGGGCTTTTGTGATGCATAAGGCATTCCATTGCCTTCATGGCCATCCCTACAATTACTTCTGTCTCTTACCGGAAATTTGGAACAAGGGGAATAAAGCGGTGGTGCAAACATGGGTACGGCGCAAGCTATTTTCCGGTTTACGCAACTCCCGAATGTTTCACGCAACAAAGTCTATCGAGTTTACCTTATATCCCTTTGTTAGTATGCATGCAAATTACACACTTCCGAATCTGGAGGTTTGATCGATACTGGTTTCGCTCATGGTTTCTTTTAGTTTGACAATTTGGATTCTAATTCAAATACTTTTGTGGGTTCCCTCGGCGGGACACGGTCACTTCTGGGCCGAGTCCCGTCAGATGTCGCCAATAACTGTTGTGCTTTCTTTTACTTGTATTTTCTGTGGCTCTGTTCCAATTATGGCAATCAGTGAGTTTGCCCTTTTGTGTTATCTATGTCCTAATGCTTAGACTCGCCAGGTATCAAATGATACCACCACAAGTTTCAACCGGCTATCGATCAAAGAGCCAAACACCAGTTAGTTAGTTCAAGGTCAAGGGTACTTTATTTACACACAATTATTCATGCAACATAAACATTACTAGTTAACTACACCTATCGACTAAGACAACCTGTACTTAACTTCAGGCACCCAGCTTAGGTCAGAAAACAGTGGCCGCTGTTCGATTCTGGATCTATCGGGTTCGAAGGAGTAACTGCTGCTCAGCTGGGCTCATCCGTCTGGTAGCGAGTGTTGAACTTGTAATGAAAATGAAATGAAATGAAAATCGCTTATTGTCACTAGGCTTCTTTGTACTTGCTTCTGGTGTTGCTACACTTGGCGATGGCCGTGACTGGGGTACCAGGACCAAGAGAGAGCGAACATATGGCAAACACTTCTTACACTCGGAGTTTTCGCGCTCTTTTGGGCAGTCCTTCGATTTGGACCTTACTAATTGGGTGATCCCTGATCACTCTGTCCGATTCCTTAGCCAATAAGTGGGTGGGGATCTGGATGGCTGGGCGTGTCTCAAGTGGTCACTGACCCTGTTGTTTGCGTTTCCCTTGAACAGGGAGTGGCGCCGAAATGCCTGGGACTGTCCCGGTTGCTTGAGTACCAGTCCTTTGTTTTGGGGAAGATGGGCCATCAAATGCTAATCGGCCACATTACAATGCTAATGGGATGGAGTTTTGATACCGCCTGGACTTGTTGCTTACGAATATGCATTTCAAGCTCTCAGCCTGCCTGAGTCTTGGCTTGTCCATTTTACCCGCCAGGCTTTGCGAGTTTCTCTGTACCTTGTTGGAAGTGGCCATCCCGATGGCTACAACTTCAAACCAGTTCTTACCTACCCTTTATGGCTAATTCATTTTCCATACCCAGGTTTTGCCTGAATCTGTGCTATTTTGAACCTAATTAGTTACCTGTCATGTGAAACTTTTATCGCCTACCGTTTGGTACTTCAATTGCATAATATCTATTTGAGGATTTATTGATAAACTTGGGATGTCACTTCCTCAGTGAAGTTCAGGGAGGTTTGGCCAAGAAGGATCTTTCCAATCTCAGTCCAAATTATCTGTTGTTTACCAAGTTAATATTGTCTCTATAATCTTCAATCTTTCAATTAGCAATGGTGAAAATTGCTCCAATCAATGGCACAGCAATTCCACCACAAACTCTTTTTGCTCACTATCGAGCCCAAACAATTTGATTTCAGTTTATTTTAATTTCCATTGAAATGAAGGTCAGGCAGGTTCTATAACTGCTGGACGATTCACTCCACCAGTTTACCCCTCAATGGTGATGGTAATAATTGCCACCAATATTTCCTTTTTATTTTAAAGAAAACAGGGCTTTCTGTACTTGGTTGTTTGTCATGCCCCCCACATCTCTTCTGCCACCCGCAGCCACCATATTCCTTTTTCAACTCTGCTTGAAGAAAACCCTTGCAAATTGAGCTCTCACGACCACCATTCTCCTTTAAATAATAATGTTTGAATGAGGTAAAACATTACGCAGGAGCAGCTAATCACTTGTTTCATAATTTCCAAATAATTCCCAGGTAACCCATGTATAAAAGTTATGACAAATAATCCAGCTCAAGGAAGGGGAAAAAATAGATTTGTTTTGTGGCCTGCTAGGGATTATCTTAATGCAGCCCAAGCATGCTGTCCAAGAATTACCATCTGTCTGGCTTTTAGTTATCTGGAATTTTCTGTCATGTAAACTGGACAACAAAAGTCTTGTGTGTTTTAAATTAAGTTCCTTTTTTAAAACATTTCTTTAATTTTTTTGCGATTTTAATCCAGCATCAAAGAAAACATCAAATGGCGAGCCGTGATCCTTTGTCCAAGATGCCCTTATCCTACCCTGGGACTGGAGTTAGAGTTTGAATAGTTGACATTAAATTCCATTACAGTTACCTTGATTTAAAATGAATTGAACCCCAGTTCAAACTAGTTTGTAGCTCTACTTCTGTAGAAGTAGCTCCCAATTGTTGCGATAACAGTTTGCATGTTCTTGGATTTAGAAGTGAACTTGCAGAAAAAAAATCGATTTCTCTTTATAGCTAGGGATGCGGCCAAGCAAGGAGCTGTACTTCACCTAACACTTTTTGGCCCCAAAGGGCTGGATTTTCCGTGGACCCCCCCAGCAGGGAAACCCGCGACAGGGGAATCAAAGTCGGCGGGAACGGCCAGAAAATTAATTGAGACAACATCTCAATAAATGGACTGTTAAAATGGCTATGAAGTAGCCTCAAATATTCCCATTGGTAGATTTATTAATTGGCGTTTGTTGCATATGTCTTCAAAATTATACTTCTGTTTCATATTCATGATAAAAATGCTATACACAGAATATCTGCCATTCACGAAGTATGGGATTTTGTTATCGCCACATACTTTCCCAAACCCCCGGAGATAGACAGAGCCCAAAGATCACTCCGCCCAAAACCTAAAGCGGGGGAGCAGCCAAGCACCATAATATTGAAGCTGCACGAATACCAAGGTCAGGAGAAGATCCTGAACTGGGCAAGGCGCACTCAGTCCTGCCAGGGGCGGGGGGCATTCAGTCCGAGTCTATCAAGGCATGGGGCAGACCTGGCCAAGTGCCCCTCCGAATTTAATACCGCCAAGGCAGGCCTGTACAGGGGTGGGGTGGGCTGTGGTTTGGTATGCTGTGCCCAGCCAAACTGTGGGTAACCATCCAGAGGAAGGAAGAGAATTCATTTGATTTGATTTATTATTGTCACATGTATTAGTATACAGTGAAAAGTATTGTTTCTTGCATGCTGTACAAACAATGCATACCGTACATAGGGAAGGGAGGAGAGACTGCAGAATATAATGTTACAGTTATAGCAAGGTGTAGAGAAAAGATCAACTTAATATGAGGTAGGTCCATTCAAAAGTCTGATGGCAGCAGGGAAGTGTCATAATATACACCAGCATATTATGGTGCAGACACACACACACTGATGGACATGCAGTGGGACCAATCAGCATACACAACACCGCAGCCAATCACCAGTGAGGGCGCACGCACTATAAAGACAGGGGACAGGAGAGTTCCCGCTCATTCTAGTAGCAGCCAGCTCGGAGCACAGAGCTCACAGCCTGCAACACAGACATTCACCATGTGCTGAGTGCATCACCTGGTTAGGACTAGGCAAGGGTCAACAGTTAAAGCTGGTATTGCATTTACCCACAGTTCAAGTATGTTAATATAGTTAACCTTATAATAAAATAGAGTTGCACCACTTTAAGTGTTGGTGACCTGTCTGTGATCCAGAACACCCAACACATCAGGAAGAAGCTGTTCTTGAGTCAGTTGGTACGTGACCTCAAACTTTGGTATCTTTTTCCTGATGGAAGAAGGTGGAAGAGAGTATGTCCGGGGTACGTGGGGCCCTTAATTATGCTGGCTGCCTTTCCGAGTCAGTGGGAATTATAGGTAGAGTCAATGGATGGGAGGCTGGTTTGCATGATGGACTGGGCTACATTCACAACCTTTTACAGTTTCCTGCGGTCTTGGGTAGAGCAGGCTCCACACCAAGCTGTGATACAACCAGAAAGAATGCTTTCTATGGTGCATCTGGAAGTTGGTGAGAGTCGTAGCTGACATGCCAAATTTCCTTAGTCTTCTGAGAAAGTAGAGTCGTTGACGGGCTTTCTTAACTATTGTGTCGTCATGGGCCGACCAGGACAGGTTGTTGGTGATCTGTACACCTAAAAACTTGAAGCTCTCAACCCTTTCTACTTTGTTCCCATTGATGTAGACAGGGGCATGCTCTCCACTATGCTTCCTGAAGTCAATGCAATCTCCTTAGTTTTGTTGACATTGAGGGAGAGATTATTGTGGTCGCACCAGTTCACCAGATTCTCCATCTCATTCCTGTACTCTGTCTCGTCATTGTTTGAAATCCAACCCACTACAGTGGTGTCATCAGCAAATTGGAGAATCGAGTTGGAGGGGAATTTAGCCACACAGTCATAGGTGTATAAGGAGTATAGTAGGGGGCTGAGGACACAGCCTTGTGGGTAACCGGTGTTGAGGATGATTGTGGAGGAGGTGTTGTTGCCTACCGTTACTGATTGTGGCCTGTGGGTTAGAAAGTTCAGGATCCAGTTGCAGAGGGAGGAGCCGAGGCCAAGGCCATGGAGTTTGGAGATGGGTTTTGTTGGAATGATGGTGTTGAAGGCTGAGCTGTAATCGATAAATAGGAGTCTGACATAGGTGTCTTTGTTATCTAAGTGTTCCAGGGTAGAGTGCAGGGCCATGGAGATGGCGTCTGCTGTGGACCTGTTGCAGCGGGAGGCGAACTGTAGTGGATCAAGGCAATCCGGGAGGCTGGAGTTGATTTGATTTGTGCTATGACTAAACTTTCGAAGCACTTGATGATGATGGATGTCAGAGCCACTGGACGATAGTCATTAAGGCACGCTGCTTGGCTTTTTTTTGGCACAGGGATGATGGTTGTCTTCTTGAAGCAGATAGGGACCTCCGATTGTTGTAAAGAGAGGTTGAAGATGTCTGCGAATACCCCCGTCAGCTGATCCGCGCAAGACCTGAGTGCTCGTCCGGGTACCCCATCCAGGCCAGTGGCTTTCCATGGGTTGAACTTTGAGAAGGCTGCTCTGATGTCTGCAATGGTGATCTCAGATACAAGTTCATCTGTGGCTTCTGGGATGGAGGGCTCACTCTCACTGACCTCTTGCTCAAAGCGTGCATAGAATGCGTTGAGCTCATCAGGGAGGGTTGCATTGGAGCCGGCGATTTTACATGCCTTCATCTTGTAGCCCATTATATCTTGCAGACCTTGCCATAGACGGCATAGAGTTTGTACGAGGGCACTGGCTGGGAAGCAGCAACAGTGAAGGCAAACTAATTTGAAAGAAAAAGATACGTGTAGGACAAAACTGCCTTAGAGAAAAATAAGTTGGTAATAAGCAGTCAACATGGCTTTGTAAAGGGCAGGCCATGTCTGTCAAATTTAATTGAGTTTTTTAATGAGGTGACAGGCAGTGGATGAAGATAGTGCCGTGGATGTTGTATATTTGGACTTTCAGAAAGCATACAATGCCACATGACAGGTTGGTTGGCAAATTAAAAATGTTTGGGATTGATGGGTCCTTGACAGCATGGATTAGAAGTTGGCTCAGAGATGGGAAACAGAGGGTAGGTATAGATGGGTATTTCTCAGACTGGAGACGAGTTGAAAGTGGTTTCCCAGGACTCGGTGTTGTTCCCTTGCTTTTTCTGATTTATATAAATGATTTAGAAGTGGGTGTTGAGGGAAAAATCTCTATATTTGCAGATGAGACTAAGCCAGGGAGAATATTGAATTGTGAGGATGATGCTGAGCGACTTCAAAGGGACATTGACAAGTTGGCCAAATGGGCAGACACCTGGCAGATAAACTTAAATGCAGCAAAATGAGGTAATACATTTTGGTAGAAGAAACATGGGGAGACAACATCGGCTCAACTTTGAGGGGAGTACAGAAGCAGAGGGACCTCTGGATTCTAGTGCATAATTCTCTGAAGGTGGTCAGGTTGAAACAGTTGTTATGAAAGCTTATCGCATCCGTGGTTTTATAAATGGAGGCATAGAGTACAAAAACAAGGAAATGATGCTGCACCTCTACCAATCATTGGTCAGACCACATTTGGAGTAATGTGTTCAGTTCTGAGCACCTTATTTAAGGATGGTAAAGCCCTAGAGACAGTGCAGAGGAGATTTACTAGAATTATACCAGGATTGAGGAATTTTAGATACAAGGAAAAATTGGAGAAATTGTTCTCCTTGAAGCAGAAGAAATTAAGAGGCGACCTTATTGAGGTGTTCAAGATTCTGAACAATTTTGACAGGGTAAAGAAGGATATTCTGTTACCACTAGTTGGCAAGTCACTGACTAGGGATCACAATATCCAGATGGTCAGCAAGAGAACTAGGAGTGAGATGAGGAGAAACTTCTTTGTTCAGAGATTTGTTGGGGTTTGAAATGCGCTGCGTGGAAGAATGGTGGAGGTGGATTCCATAGGAGGTTCAAAAGAGCTGGATATATATTTGAAAGTGATGAATTTAAAGGGCTACAGAGATGGGGCTGGGGAATGGGACTAACGAGGTTGCTCTTTTGGGAGCAGACATGATGGGTCAAATGGCCTCCTGTGCTGTAAATAAACAAACAATCAAACTAACAAATAAGCATTTGACCTAGCTTTGAGTCACAGAAAGCCCAGAAAGGAGGGAGTGAGAACAGAGAGGGGCAGAAACAGGTGAGGGAGAGAGGAGGGGGCGTGTACAGGACCCACCGACAGACAGATCCAGCCCCAAATTGGGGAAACTAACGAATATGGCATGGGAGCTGAACACCTTCAAGGAGCAGATGGGGACTGTGGACCCTTGGAGGTTCATGTAACCGGGGAGTTACAGGTCCACAGGGTCTACACGAGGATCAACTTTTTTATACGGGGAAAGTGGTGCTTCTAGGGGTAATGGGAGCAGAATACTCTGCAATTGTAATCTCCGATCTTGCTCCACACTAAGTGGATCTGAGATTGAAGACGGGCCGGGTTCAGCGGACCTCCATGGAATCTAGACATTGCACTCCTCACTGTCAAAGCATTTTGCGATTGGGTGTCACAGGCCATAGACGGGTATGTAACGAATAAACAAAATGGCGAGGTCTCACCCTCCACATTCTGGGATGCATGACCGCGGTGATCAGGGGGGAAATTATTGCTTTCAAGGCACTCAAAGACAGGGAGGAGAGGGTGACCAGGTAACAGCTGGTCGACTCCATACTGGAGGTGGATTGCAGGTACCCCATGGCCCCATCCATGGAATTGCTGCGGAGAGGAAAGAATTGCAAATGAACTTCAACCTGCTCTCCACGGGGAAAGCAGTGTGCCAGCTCTGCCAGACACGGGGAACCTTTTATGAACGTGGAGATAAAGCCGCCTGCTGGCTCACCAGCTGAGAAAGCAGGCAGCCACGAGGGAAATAGCTCAGGTTAAAGACAGAAGCGACAGGCAAGTCACTGCGCTAGAAAAGATCAATGAAGCCGTTGCAGCTTTCTTCCAAGAGCTGTACACATCCGAGCACCTGTAGGTGAAAATATTCACGAATAGACCTTTGAGTGAGTAAAGAATCAATGTATTAATTTTCAGAGCTCTGGGAGAAAAGGCCTTTGACCCCCACGGTCTGTGCAGCACCTTTTCTCGCCTGAGCTGAAGTCGCACTGGGTTAATATACAGAAGGAAAGCGGAAATAGTTTACATTCGCATTTACATATACCCAATCAATTCTGTTCGCGTCACAATTGATAACATGCATCTTCAATGCCATGAATGGCTGCAGGTTAGCTCCTATAGCCTCTAATTGGCAGTTTGCCGTACCCGATCAATTCATTACATAGATAATGGTTACATAAAGTCATGGGGTCAATAGTCCAGCCATGTTGAAACATGTCCTTCCTCATTCCTTGCTAGTTCCTTAATTGGGGGCCCCTTTGTCAGTTACAAATAGCTAAGAATACAGACATTGGGCAAAGGTTGCCAACGGCTCATTGTCTCTCCGGATGCATCTGGTTGTGGATCACTTGTTTTGCACAAAGTTTTACTACTTCAGCAGAAGACACTGATAATAACATAGGGTCAAGAACATTGACAGAGTCCATTTTATATCAGGCGGCATCCATTTTGTATCTTCTGTAGTCCGTTCGGAATTCTACCTCTTCACACCGGAGGGGGACTCTAAGATGAAGTGATTTTTCGACGGATGGACATGTTGGTCGTGGCGGAAGATAAGACATGGGCCTGGAAGCACCGCTAGAACTGGGGGAAGTCAGGGGGAGTATCAACTTCATGCAGGAGGGGAAGGTGCCGGGGCCAAATGGATTCCCAGCCGACTTCTACAAAGAATTTGTCCCGCATTTGCGGGAGATGTTCATAGTCTTGCTAGTAAGGGGCACCCTGCCATCAACACTGGCACAAGTTTCATATCGCCGATACCCGAAAAGGACAATGACCCAATGGAGAGCGACCCTACATGTCCACCTCACTACTTAATGTAGATGCAAAGATCCTGGCGAGGCGGCTGGAGAGCCATCTGCCAGAGGTAGTCGTGGAGGACCAGATAGGCTTTGTCTAGAGCAGGTAGCTTACATGGAACGTCAGGCACCTGCTGAACATGATAATGACCCCATCCAGGGAGATAACAGCAGATATAATTCTATGATTCTAAAATTATCATCTCCCTGGATGCAGAAAAGGCCTTCGGCAGAGTCGAATGGTTTGGGATTGGGACAGGGTTCACCTCCTAGTTGAAACTACTGTACAGCGCTTGCATGGTGAGCCTATGGCAAACACCACCTGCTCTAGATACTTCTGCCTGCACAGAGGCACGAGGCAGGGATGTCCACTATCCCCACTTCTGTTCGCCCTGGCAATTGAACCACTGCCGATCACCTTCCGAGCAGCGAAGGGGTGGGGAGGTATCCAAAAGGGGGACAGAGACAATAAAGGCCTGGCCCTCCCAAACCTACAGTTTTACCATTGGGCGGCCACTGCAGAAAGGGTTGACTTAAGGAACCGGGAGTAGTGTGGATGAAAATAGAAGAAAGTTCTTGCACAAGGACACCCCTGAGTCCTAGCCATAACTGCACTCCCATCCCCCACGACCAAATACCCCAGGAGCCCAGTGGTAGTAGCCACACTCTAGACGTCATACCAAATGAGGCAACACTTCGGCCTAACCAAAATGTCCACCATAGCCCACATCATCAACAAACACAGGATCACACCTGCAATAATGGACACCACCTTCAAAAGATTGAGACGGGATGAGGGGACTCTGATGGTTAGGGACATGTACACAGACGATAGAGTAGCCTGGGGGAACTCACAAAGAGGTTCCAGTTACCAAGAGGAAACGACCCGAGATACATTCAGGTCAAAAACTTCTTCAGCAAATAAACAACAATGTGCCCCCAAATACCAGGACACTCGTTAGTAGAAGAACTGCTGGACACGGGTGACGTGGGAAGGGAAGCTCTGCAGACAGGTATGGGCAACTGTTGGAGGAGGTACGTCCCCTTGGACCAGATGAGGAAAAGGTGGAAGGGGGAACTAGGCATAGAAATAGGAAGAGGATTTTGGATCGAAGCACTGCACAGGGTGAACTTAACCTCCACATGTGAAAGGCTGAGCCTAATGCAGCTGAAGTTGGTGCACACAGCACAACTTTAGCTCTTCAAGCACACTGAACAGTGTATTGCGGCTCCAAAAAGGGATACCTTCACCCCTGCAGCATGGAGTCACCAACCTTCTGCTGCCTTCTTGGATCTCAGGGATGCTCCTGAACCCCCTTACCAGGACTTCCCCTGAGCGCTCTCCACTTAAAATCTGCCACCTGCTTCCCTTTTCGTTTTTGGAGCCTGTTTCCCTGCTCTATTTTAATTGAACTGGGGCCGTTTCCTATCCCTGTCTCCTGTCGAGGTCTCTTGTTTTAGGACCTCTCCCTGTCTCCCTCCCTGTCATGTGATTCAGGTTTTTGCACCAGTGCGTTGGGCCCGTCTTTTGCCCAAAGAACTTTCGCTACCAAACTCTGGTCTTCGCATGCGCTGAAAGTCCGAGGTTTGTCAGAAGGTGAAAATCCTGACCTCAACTCTCAACATTGAAATCATGTTGACATTCATAACAAATGGTATTAAAAAGCTGTGAAGTTATGTTGAAATTATATACAACCTCAGTTAGACCATGAGTAATGTGCACAGTTCTGGACTCCATAGAATATAAAGAAGGGGAGGTGGTGCAATAAACTTTCACAAGGATGATTCCAGACCTGAGAAGATTTACATTACAACAGTGACTACATTTTAGGGAGAACTTTATTGGCTGTTAAAGTGCTTTGGGATGTCCTGAGGTTGTGAAATGCTATACACAAGTGCAATTTTAAAAACTTATCATGAACGCCTAACCAGGTTGCGACTTTTTGGCAGAAAAGGGAGGGCTGAAGGATGGTCTGATTGAAATCTTGAGATTTGATAAGATGGATTTAGGGAAGAAAATTCTTCCTGAGTTGGGGATCCAAACTAGGGGAATAAAAACAAGATAATTGACAAACCCAGCAGAGAATTCGGGGGGTGGGGGGAATTATTTACCCAAAGAATCGTAATAATGTGAAACCAGTCGCCACAGAGTATAGTTGAGGCAAATAGAATACCTGCATAGAAGAGGAAGCTTCATGAGAAAGAAAGCAAGGAAACAGCACGACGCAACGCTGATGGTTATGTGCTGGTTCTCTTCAGAAAGAACAGGTGCAGTTTTTGCAGTAATCTATCACGCTTTTCCAAGTGGTAAACCAACAGGTTATTGCCAGCTGGCATTAACTGTGTCAGTCACATTGACCCTGCTTGAAGTGGATAAATCCTGTGTTAGGTAGTTGAACTTTGTGAAAGTGAAAACATGTGCAAGTTCCAAAGAGTTTGTTCCTCAATTTAAAATTGAAGTACCTTTTCAATGTGGATGTTATTCATGACATGGCCTAAAAGTTAAAATTTTAAATTGGCAAGGCCAATTTTGAGGGGATTATCGGGAACTTTCAAAAGTTGATTGGGGGTGCCTATTTCATAGAATTTACAGAGCAGAAGGAGGCCATTTAGCCCATCGAGTCTGCACCGGCTCTTGGAAAGAGCACCCTACCCAAGGTCAACACCGCCACCCTATCCCCATAACCCAGTAACCCCACCCAACACTAAGGGCAATTTTGGACACTAAGGGCAATTTATCATGGCCAATCCACCTAACCCGCACATCTTTGGACTGTGGGAGGAAACCGGAGCACCCGGAGGAAACCCACGCACACACGGGGAGGATGTGCAGAATCCGCACAGACAGTGACCCAAGCCAGAATCGAACCTGGGACCCTGGAGCTGTGAAGCAATTTTTCCAACCACAAGGCTACCGTGCTGCCCCACGGTATTTGCAGGCAAGGGGACAGCTGCTAAGTGGGAATCTTTCAAAAAGGTGTTAACTAGGGTTCAAGGTGAGCACATTCCTCTTAGAGTGAAGGGTAAGGCTCGTAGAAGGAGGGAACCTTGGATGACTCGGGATATTGAGGCCATGACCAAAAGGAAGAAGGGGGCATATGACATGCATAGGTAGCTGGGATCAAGTGGATCCCTTGAAGAGTATAGGGCTTGTCGGAGTAGAGTTAAGAGAGAAATCAGGAGGGCAAAAAGGAGACATGAGATTGTTTTGGCAGATAAGGCAAAGGAAAATCCAAAGAGCTTTTACAGATACATAAAGGGCAAAAGGGTGACTAGGGAGAAGGTAGGGCCTCTTAAAGATAAACAAGATCATATGTGTGCAGATCTACAAGGGGTGGGAGAGGTCCTAAATGAACATTTCTCTTCAGTATTTACTGTTGAGAAAGGCACGAATGTTAGGGAAATTGGGGAAATAAAAACTGATGTCTTGAGGAGTGTACATATTACAGAGAAGGAGGTGCTGGAGGTATTAAAGCGCATCAAGATAGATAAATCCCCAGGACCTGATGAAATGTATCCCAGACGTTGTGGGAGCCTAGGGAGGAAATTTCCAGCCCCCTAGCTGAGATATTTGAATCATCGACAGCCACAGGAGAGGTCCTGAAGATTGGAGGGTTGCAAATGTTGTGCCCTTGTTTAAGAAGGGCTGTAGGGATAAGCCTAGAAACTACAGACCGGTTAGCCGTACTTCTGTAGTGGGTAAATTGTTAGAAGGTACTCTGAGGGACAGGACCTACAGGCATTCAGACAGGCAAGGGTTAATTAGAACATAGAACATTCAGTGCCGAAGGAGGCCATTCAGCCCATCGAGTCTGCACCGACCCACTTTGAGCCCTCACTTCCACCCTATCCCCGTAACCCAATAACCCCTCCTAACCTTTTTGGTCACTAAGGGCAATTTATCATGGCCAATCCACCTAACCTGCACATCTTAGGACTGTGGGAGGAAACTGGAGCACCTGGAGGAAACCCACGCAGACACGGGGAGAATGTGCAGACTCCGCGCAGACAGTGACCCAGAGGGGAATTGAATCTGGGACCCTGGTGCTGTGAAGCCACAGTGCTAACCACTTGTGCTACCGTGCTACCCCAAATTAGTGAAAGTCAGCATGGCTTTATAAGGGGAAAGTCATGTCTCACCGATTTGATTGAGTTTTTTGAAGGGGTAACCAAGGAGGTTGATGAGGGCAGTACAGTCGATGTTGTCTACATGGACTTTAGCAACGCCTTTGACAAGGTACCGCATGGTAGGTTGTTGCAAAAGATTAAATCTCATGGAATCCAGGTTGAGGTAGCCAATTGGATACACAATTGGCTTGGCGACTGAAGTCAAAGGTTGGTTGTGGAGGGTTGTTTTTCAAACTGGAGGCCTGTGACCAGTGGTGTGCCTCAGGGATCGGTGCTGGGTCCAATGTTATTTGTTACATATATTAATGATTTGGATAAGAATGTAGGAGGCATGGTTAGTAAGTTTGCAGATGACACCAAAATTGGTGGCATAGTGGATAGTGAAGAAGGTTTTCTAAGATTGCAACAGGATCTTGACCAATTGGGCCAGTGGGCCGATGAATGGCAGATGGAGTTTAATTTGGATAAATGTGAGGTGATGCATTTTGACAGATCAAATCTGGGCATGATCTACTCGGTCAATGGTAGGGAGTTGGGGAGAGTTACAGAACAAAGAGATCTAGGGGTACAGGTTCATAGCTCCTTGAAGGTGGAGTTGCAGGTGGATAGGGTGGTGAAGAAGGCATTCAGCATGCTAGGTTTTATTGGTCAGAATATTGAATACAGGAGTTGGGATGTCTTGTTGAAGTTGTACAAGACATTAGTTTTTTTAAAAAATATGTTTATTCAAATTTTCCAACAATTCCCCCCCCCCCACATAACAAAAAGAAAGAAACACAAACACAAGTCAAAGATTATACAAAACTTTTACATTGGATTTCCCCATAGACAGTAACCCCCCCATATGGCATTCAAAGGTACCCGTAGGGAAGCCCCCCCCCCCACCTACCCGAATTCCCCCCCCCAAAAAAAATAAACCCCCCCACCCTTGGGTTGCTGCTGCTGCTGACCTCCTCCTAACGCTCCGCGAGATAGTCTAGGAATGGTTGCCACCGCCTGAAGAACCCCTGCACAGACCCTCGTAAGGCAAACTTTATCCTCTCCAGCTTAATGAACCCTGCCATGTCATTTATCCAGGCTTCCACACTGGGGGGTTTTGCATCCTTCCATAATAGCAAAATCCTCCGCCGGGCTACCAGGGACGCAAAGGCCAGGATACCGGCCTCTTTCGCCTCCTGCACTCCCGCCTCGTCCGTTACCCCAAATAGTGCCAACCCCCAACTCGGCTTGACCTGGACTTTCACCACCTTGGACATAGTCCTCGCGAAACCCCTCCAAAACCCATCCAGTGCCGGGCACGACCAGAACATGTGGACGTGATTCGCCAGGCTCCCCGAGCACCTCCCACAACTATCCTCCACCTCAAAGAACCTACTCAACCTTGCCCCTGTCATATGCGCTCTGTGAATAACCTTAAATTGTATTAGGCTGAGCCTGGCGCAAGAGGAGGAAGAAATAACCCTACTCAGGGCATCAGCCCACAGACCCTCATCTATCTCCTCCCCAAGCTCCTCCTCCCACTTGCCCTTTAACTCCTCTACCGAGGCCTCCTCCTCTTCCTTGAGCTCCTGGTAGATCGCCGAAACCCTGCCTTCTCCAACCCATACACCCGAAATCACCCTGTCATGAGTCCCCTGTGCCGGGAGCAGCGGAAATTCCCTCACCTGCCGCCTCACAAACGCCCTCACTTGCATATACCTGAAAGCATTTCCCGGGGGTAACCCAAAGTTCTCCTCCAGCGCCCCCAGGCTCGCAAACGTCCCATCTATAAACAGGTCCCCCATTCTTCTAATCACTGCCCGATGCCAGCTCCGAAATCCCCCATCCATCCTTCCCTGGACAAACCGATGGTTCTCCTGAATCGGGGACCAAACCGAGGCTCCCACTTCGCCCCTGTGTCGTCTCCGCTGCCCCCAGATCTTCAACGTCGCTGCCACCACCGGACTCGTGGTGTACCTTGTCGGCGAGAGTGGCAGCGGTGCCGTCGCCAGCGCCCTCAGGCTCGTGCCCACACAGGACGCCCTCTCCAACCTCTTCCACGCCGCCCCCTCTCCCTCCCTTACCCACTTACGAATCATCGCCACATTGGCAGCCCAATAATATTCGCACAAATTCGGCAGAGCCAGCCCTCCCTGTCCCTACTATGTTCCAGAAACACCCTCTTTACCCTCGGGGTCTTATTTGCCCACATGAAACCCATGTTACTCTTACCTACCCATTTGAAAAAGGCCTTGGGAATCATAAATGGGAAGGCACTGGCACTGGAACACAAAGAGAAACCTCGGGAGGGCCATCATTTTAACCGACTGCACCCTGCCCGCTAGCGAGAGTGGCAGCACATCTCATCTTTTGAAATCCTCCTCCATCTACTCCACCAACCGCGTCAAATTGAGCTTGTGCAGGGCCCCCCAACTCCCAGACACCTGGATCCCTAAGTACCGAAAGCTCCTTTCCGTCCTCTTCAACGGCAGGTCATCTATCCCCTTTCCCTGGTCCCCTGGATGCACCACAAAGAGCTCACTTTTCCCTACATTGAGCTTATACCCCGAGAAGTCTCCAAACTCCTTTAGGATCCGCATGACCTCCGCCATCCCCTCCACTGGATCTGCCACATACAGCAACAAGTCCTCCGCATACAGCGACACCCGATGTTCCTCTCCCCCTCGGACCAGTCCCCTCCATTTCCTGGATTCCCTTAGTGCCATGGCTAGAGGCTCAATTGCCAATGCAAACAGCAAGGGGGACAGGGGGCACCCCTGCCTCGTCCCTCGGTGCAGCCGAAAGTACTCCGACCTCCGCCGATTCATAGCTACACTCACCACCGGGGCTCTATATAGCAATCTGACCCAGCTGATGAACCCCTCCCCGAACCCAAACCGCCGCAGCACTTCGCAAAGAAACTCCTACTCCACCCGGTCGAAGGCCTTCTCCATGTCCATAGCTGCCACTACCTCCGCTTCTCCCTCCACCGGAGGCATCATAATCACATTGAGGAGCCTCTGCACATTAGTGTTTAGCTGCCTGCCCTTTACAAATCCCGTCTGGTCCTCATGAATCACCCCCGGGACACAAGTCCTCAATTCTCGTGGCCAGTACTTTTGCCAGCAACTTAGCATCCACATTGAGGAGCGAGATCGGTCTATACGACCCACACTGCAGTGGGTCCTTGTCCCGCTTCAGGATCAGCGAGATCAGCGCCCTGGACATTGTCGGGGGCAAGGTGCCCCCCTCCCTTGCCTTATTAAAAGTCCTCACTAGCAACGGTCCTAGCAGATCCACGTATTTCCTGTAAAACGCGACCGGGAACCCATCTGGCCCCGGGGCCTTCCCCGCCTGCATGCTCCCCAATCCTTTAACCAGCTCAATTGGCGCCCCTAAACCAGCCACCTCCTGCTCCTCCACCCTCGGGAGCCTCAGCTGATCCAAAAATCATCGCATCCCCTCTTCCCCCGCTGGGGGCTCAGATCTGTACAGATCGCCATAGATGTCCCTAAATACCTCGTTTATTCTCACCGCACTCCGCACCGTATTCCCCCCGCTATCCTTAACTCCACCTATCTCCCTCGCTGCCTCCCTCTTACGAAGCTGGTGTGCCAGCATCCGACTCACCTTCTCCCTATACTCGTACGTCGCCCCCTGCGCTTTCCTCCACTGTGCCTCTGCTTTCCCTGTGGTCAACAGGTCAAACTCCGTCTGGAGGTTCCGCCGCTCCCTGAGTAGTCCCTCCTCGGGGGCCTCTACATATCTCCTGTCCACCCTTAAGATCTCCCCCATCAACCTCTCCCTCTCCCTGCTCTCTCTCTTCTCCCTGTGGGCCCTGATGGAGATTAATTCTCCCCTGACAACCGCCTTCAGCGCCTCCCAGACTACCCCCACCTGCACCTCTCCATTGTCATTGGCCTCCAAATATCTTTCAATGCACCCCTGCACCCGCCCACACACCTCCTCATCCGCCAATAATCCCACATCTAGACGCCACAGCGGGCACTGGTCCCTCTCCTCTCCTAACTCCAGCTCCACCCAGTGTGGGGCGTGGTCTGAGATGGCTATGGCCGAATACTCCGTTCCCTCCACTTTCGGGATTAGCGCCCTACTTAAAATTTAAAAATCTATCCGGGAGTAGGCTCTGTGGACGTGGGAAAAGAATTAAAATTCCCTGGCTTGGGGCCTGACAAACCTCCATGGATCCACTCCCCCCATCTGGTCCATAAAACCCCTAAGCACCTTGGCCGCAGCCGGCCTCTTACCCGTCCTGGACCTAGAGCGATCCAGTGCTGGGTCCAGCACCGTGTTGAAACCCCCCCATTATCAAGCTTCCTACCTCCAGGTCCGGAATCCGACCCAGCAAGCGTTTCATAAATCTGGCATCATCCCAGTTCGGGGCATATAGGTTTACCAGTACCACCCGCACCCCATGCAACCTACTGCTCACCATCACATATCGACCTCCATTATCCGCTACAATATTCAGTGCCTCGAACGACACCCGCTTCCCCACCAGTATTGCAACCCCTCTGTTCTTCGCATCCAGCCCTGAATGGAATACCTGTCCTACCCATCCCTTTCTCAGCCTAACCTGATTTGCCACCTTCAAATGTGTCTCCTGGAGCATAACCACGTCTGCCTTCAGTCCCTTTAAGTGCGCGAACACCCGGGCCCTCTTGACCCGCCCATTCAGCCCCCACACATTCCAGGTTATCAGCCGGATTGGGGGGCTGCTCTCTCTTTCCCCCCCCCCCCCGCCGCCGACTAGCCATCTCCTTTTCTAGGCCAGCCACGTGCGTGCTCCTCCCGCACCCTCCAGTCCCAGACGGCGGACCCCCGCCCCGACCACCTCTCCTACTTCCAGCTCCCCTTTGGCCAATGCAGCAGCAACCCGATACCCTCCTCCCCTCCCCCCGCTAGATCCACATCTAGCCCTTTTGCTCCCCCCATAACACTCCCATAAGTCAGCTGACTCCTGCTGACCCCGGCCTCTCCTCCCCCCCCCCCCCCCTCCCCATTCCATCGACCCCCCCCTCCAGTGTGAGAATCCCCCCTCCCCCTCCCTGGCAGTCAGTGTGCGCTCCTCTCCAGCACCGCCCATCCCCCCCCCCGCAGCCCCCACCCCCGTCCTTCCCCAGCGCGGGAAAAAGCCCGCGCTTTCCTGAGCCGGACCCGCCCCCTCTGGCGCAGCTCCTTTTGCGGCCTTACCCCAATTCCCCATCCTCGGGCCTCCACTCCCCCTCTTCCTTCGTGGGGGTCTGCCCCTCCAACACTGACGCCCACACTCTCCCACAGTCTCCCCATCAAATCCCTTCACCCATCCCCATCCAGCACCCAAACCAGAGGAACATTCCCTAAACGTAATACACACCATATACACAGTAAACATCCCCCCACAACAGACCCTCAGTTTGAGTCCAACTTTTCAGTTTGTATAAAGTTCCATGCCTCATCAGGCGTTTAGAAATAGTGGTGCCGATCCTGGAACGTGACCCACAATCGCGCTGGCTGCAGCATACCGAACTTCACCCCCTTTCGATGGAGCACTGCCTTAGCCCGATTGAAACCAGCTCTCTTCTTAGCCACCTCTGCACTCCAGTCCTGGTAGATTCGGATCTCCGTGTTCTCCCACCTGCTGCTCCGCTCTTTCTTGGCCCATCTCAGGACACACACTCTGTCCATAAAGTGGTGAAACCTCACCACTACCGCCCTTGGCGGCTCGTTGGCCTTGGGTCTCCTTGCTAGAACTCGGTGAGCCCCATCTAGCTCCAGAGGCCTCGGGAAGGCTCCCGCGCCCATCAGCGAATTGAGCATCGTGCTCACATATGCCCCAGCATCGGGCCCCTCCACTCCTTCGGGGAGACCCAGAATCCGAAGATTCTTCCTCCTCGACCTATTCTCCACGTCCTCAAATCTTTCCGCCCACCTCTTGTGCAGCGCCTCGTGCGCCTCCACCTTCACCGCCAGGCCCAAAATCTCGTCCTTGTTCTCCAAGGCTTTTTGCCGCGCCTCCCGGATCGCCGCCCCTTGGGCCTTCTGGGTCTCCACAAGCTTCTCAATCGCCGCCTTCATTGGCGCCAGCATTTCGGTTTTCAGCTCCTCAAAGCAGCGTCTAAGAAACCCCTGCTGCTCCTGCGACCACTGCGCCCATGCTGCTTGGTCTCCACCCGCCGCCATCTTGTTTTTTCTCTCTCTCACTTTCCGCTGCTCCAAGATCACTTTTTCCACCGCTCCACTCCTGGTCCAATCCATATAGTGTCGGGGGAACCTTGCTGTCATCTTCCCACACTGGGAGCCATCAAAGAATTGCTGTTGGGGCCCCTCCAGAGAGCCCAAAAGTCCGTTCCCAGCAGGAGCTGCCGAACGTGTGACCTACCTAGGCATAGCCGCAACCGGAAGTCTACAAGACATTAGTAAGACCACACATGAAATACTGTGTTCAGTTCTGGTCACCCTATTATAGGAAGGATATTGTTAAACTAGAAAGAGTGCAGAAGAGATTTACGAGGATACTACCAGGACTTGATGGTCTGATGCTACCAGGACTTGGTGGTCTGAGCTAAAAGGAGAGGCTGTTTTCCCTTGAGTGTAGGAGGCCTAGGGGTGATCTAATAGACGTCTATAAAATAATGAGGAGTATAGATAAGGCAGATAGTCAACATCTTTTCCCAAAGGTAGAGGAGTCTAGAACTAGATGTTAGGTTTACGGTGAGAGGGGAGAGATGCGAAAGAGATCAGAGGGGAAATTTCTTCACACACAGGGTGGTGAGCATCTGGAACGAGCTGCCAGAGGCAGTGGTAGAGGCGGTACAATCTTTTCCTTTAAAGAACAGTTAGACTATGGGCAGCGTAGGTATAGAGTGATAGGGACTAAATGCAGGCAAGTGGGACTAGCTTAGTGGTAGAATCTGGGTGGCATGGACAAGCTGGGCCAAGGGCTGTATCCATGCTGTAAATATCTATATGTAATAGAGAGAAACAGAGGATGTGTGCTGAGCTTTTATTGGCACTAGATCCAACATCAGCATTTGGATTATATCATCTGCTTTGCCTGGTAGTATCTAGTGCGTTTATATTATCAAACCATGCATGTCCCCTAAAGGAAAGGATAATGATGACAGGAAGTGACGCTAATGAAAGCCATCTACTGGTCGGTAATAAACATAGTTAGGTGATCACGGATTGTGAACTGGAGAAATCTTGATCATGAGTTTAAGAATTGACTGCCCCAATGTGCGCACGAGTTTGATCTTTGAACGTAGTAGCAGGTACATTGTGGGAAGGATATTGAGGTATAAGTTTTGATAGCTTTTATCTGTGCACGATCTGTAGTGAAATTATTAATGTGAGAATGGGGAAGATGTTTTCAATTTCATCCCACTAACAATTTGAAGAAATCTTTGTGTCTTTTTGCTCTAGTTGATATGAGTAAGAGGTGATGTGAAATAGACGCATTTTAAAATGGAGAGAATATGTGTTTTTTTTCTTTCCCAGATCTATACTTGCTGAAGTAATTCTCTTTTTAAAAAAAATTTCAGGTCTGACTGCCTTATTAAGACAATCCGATCCGATGGCTATTTTGGGATGTATCGAGGTAGGTGTTTTAAAATTTTCTGTTTTCATGTTGTCCTGTTATTAGTTTGCAGTGTAATTCATATCACGTGAAACATTTTAACTCCCTATCCTTCTGTGTTTATCCAAATTTGTAAAGGATAACATTGTGTTTTGAGGTCATATCCTATGCCATTATAGTTGCTTAGAAATCCTACCATCTCAGTCAAGCTGTCAGTGGGGAGTGGAGCAAAAATAGGTTCATAATCAGCTCCAATGCCCCAGCTGCCTAGGCACCTTGTTGGTGCTTCATCTGTGACCATTATTCATGCACAATCCTTGACTCTGAACAGTGGCAAGCTGCACAATTCTCCAAGTGTCAAATCCATACACAACGTCTCTGGTATCATGACATCAGTGTCCAACTTTTTTTTATACAGACCTCTAAAGTACTAAAATGGCCTAAGGTGCTTCACAGGATCGTTCTCAAACATAATTTCCCTATTACTGAAAAAAGGTCATCATGCTGAAACATTGGCCAAACTTTCCTCTCTGGCTCGCAAAACATGATCCAGGCCCATTTTGCAACTTCTGAAAGATGCACCCAGCTCATGACTGACTTTGCCCAAGATTTGTTTCTTCAAGCAAAAGGTGGGATTCAGATGTAGTTCCTGAGCTGCAGTGCTCATTGGAGGAGTGTGTGGCGGAGGTGGGTTGGTTAGGAGACCCGCCTTGTTTCTTGGGGGAAGCAACCCAGCTCCCAACAGCATTCATATGCACCCCAAACATCACCCCTCAGCCACCCATACCCCCTCCTACATGTCAAGCCCCCTCATACTCCCCATATCCCACCATGTATGCTCTATTAGGCACATTCCTCAGGAACTGTGCCAACATAATGGATGCAGGAAAAGAAATTAAACCTCCTGCAATCTAATAAAACTACGTAAACCTCTGTCATTGAAACTGCAAAAACAAAATTCACTCTTGTAGAAGAAAAGTGTAATCCCTTCAGTGGCCAGTAAGCTGTTATACCAACAACCATGCATTCAGGAGCCACATCAAAAGCAGATTTTATTTTTTACAACTTCTTAAAACTGTCAATCACTCCCTTGAGAAACTATACCAACAGAGGTGAGTACCCATTAGCTTTTGGAACTCAGCCAAGCATTTATAATGGCCAAAGCTATCAAAACAGTAGTTTTGAGCTCCAGACCCACTGAATTTCAAAGAACACATGGTGCCTTTTTAGTTTCAAAGCAATTGTCAATCAGTGGAATAAGAACAAAGAACAAAGAAATGTACAGCACAGGAAGAGGCCCTTCAGCCCTCCAAGCCCGTGCCGACCATGCTGCCCGACTAAACTACAATCTTCTACACTTCCTGGGTCCGTATCCCTGTATCCCCATCCTATTCATGTATTTGTCAAGATGCCCCTTAAATGTCACTATCATCCCTGCTTCCACCACCTCCTCCGGCAGCGAGTTCCAGGCACCCACTACCCTCTGTGTAAAAAAACTTGCCTCGTACATCTACTCTAAACATTGCCCCTCTCACCTTAAACCTATGCCCCCTAGTAATTGACCCCTCTACCCTGGGGAAAAGCCTCTGACTATCTACTCTGTCTATGCTCCTCATAATTTTGTAGACCTCTATCAGGTCGCCCCTCAACCTCCGTCGTTACAGTGAGAACAAACCGAGTTTATTCAACCGCTCCTCATAGCTAATGCCCTCCATACCGGGCAACATTCTGGTAAATCTCTTCTGCACCCTCTCTAAAGGAGCAAATTGTTCAACAGCAGGCCATTTTGTTCAAGGTAAATGATATCTAGACATTTGAATCTCAGTCCAAAACATGACGAGTTGGTCAGCACATTTTTCTGCAAACGTGGATGCATTATGGTAAGTGCTGCATTAGAAAAAGTACTGTAATCCATGTCAATACTTACACATTGTTGGTCAATGTAATAGTGAAACGTCCTTTGTAGGATAGCGCCTCAGATCGATCGCTGCATTAAAAACACATCTGTATTACAATAAAGCATCTGCTAGTGACATTTGAAGCGAGAAAAATTTGTTTAAAAAGTAACGCTTGTCTGTCAGAACATTCCTGATTCCTCAGTGGTCACCAACTCTCCAACGTTTTTTTTTAAAGACTTCCAAATCCCGCGCCAGAAGAGAGAAATAGCGTGGGAAAGGAAATTCAAATGTCGTATGATCCTCAAAATGGTGACTTCAACCCCTGCAGAGATACCGCTGTGTTTTGCATCCAATGTCTTCCCGAACCACGCAAATGCTAGAGGAAAATAGCATGGGATCAGGAAGACAGAGGAAATTTGTTTTCGCAGCCTGAAAAAACCCGACAGTTAAAGGTTTCCTGACCTGATTTTTGCCTCCATTGGAAATGAAAATCCAGTCCATTAACTCTGTCTCTCTATCCATTGTGAATGCCTGATCTGCTGAGTATTTCCAGCATTTTCTGTTACTATTTTAAAATTTCACCAGAAGTCAATCGATGCTCTTTGTCTCAGCCGTTGCATGTGGACATGAGTTCAGCGTACCTAAATGTCTCAAAGTTAGAGCCATACCATACGCCATTAGGCCTAAAAGTTGAAGAACTAGAAAGATTAGTAAGGACAAGGAGCCATTGAACCTGTTGCTACAAGTGATTGGGCGACACCAATTGTTCCTGCATTAAAAGGCAATGGATCAGTGAGAATTTGTGGCGATTTCAAAACTACTATTAACCCAGTTTTGTGTGTAGCTCATTGTTCACTGCTGCCGATTGAAGACTTGTTTACTGGACTTTCTGGAGGACAGAAATTCATTAAATTGATCTTTCCAGGCAAATCTGCAGATAAATGTGGCTACGAAAGCACAGCTACTACTTGCCATCATATTGCACAAAGGTCTGTTTCGTTACAGAAGACTTCCTTTTGGAATAACATCTGTGCCTGCTTTTTTCCAAAGATCCATGGATCAAATTTTAAGTGGATTGAATGGAGTGCAATTATATTTAGACACTCGTCATCGGTTAAGGTGAACAGGAGCACTTGGAGAATTTGGAAGCTACCCTGAAGCAGTTACAGAGCCACAACCTGATAGTTAAGAAGTGGAAAAGTGTAACTTTTTCAAGTCATCAATAAATTACCTTGGTCATATCATTGATGAAGACAGTTTACACAAAGAATCAAGGAAAATGTCAGCAATCTTCGAAGCACCACATCCTCAAAATGTGGCACAATTCAGGCTGTTTTTAGGATTGATCAATTATTATGGTAATTTAGCAACATGAGTAAAGCCTTTACACATGCTGTTATGTGTCAATCAGGCATGGCATTAGACAGAAAAGAATTTGAAAACGCTTACAATGAAGTGAAAGTAGCTTTACTGAAATCAGAGCTGTTGGTTTAATGAAAGCCAAAAATGAAGTTGCAATAAGCTAGTGATGCGTCACCCTATGGGGTTGATGCAGTCGTCTCATATTTGCCTTCAGGAGAGGAGTGACGCACTCCTACTAGCACAGAAATGAATTGCGCTCAGCTATAAAAAGAAGCTTTGAGCATCATTTTTGGTGTAGGAAGGTTCCACCATTACCTTTATGGGTGATATTTTAATCTTTTTTTTAAAAATACAATTAGTTTTACTTATTTTTATACACAACAAGCAGATGGGAAAGAAAGTTATCCCAGTTTGGTAGCCAGCTCCTTAGCCTTGACCTTCTCCAGCTTGGCAATCCGAGCCACAGACCTAGGGCCCAGAATTCCACCGCCCCAATGTCGATGGATCTCATCAAACTGCTCGTTGTAGTTAGTCCGCACAGCTTCAATCAACTTGGCCATCGCTCCCTTATCCTCAGGGTTGATCTGGGCCAGGGCAAGGCAAGTGGCAGTCTTTCTGTGCACCAGTCGCCCAAGCCTGCCCTTGCCTTTGGCAATGCAATAAGGAACTCCCATCTTCCGGCAGAGCGCAGGCAGGAACACGACCAGCTCAATGGGGTCAACATCATGTGCGACAATCACCAGCTGAGCTTTCTTATTCTCCACCAATGTGGTGACAGTGTTCACACCTGCTCTGAGAACTGCTGGTCTCTTTGTCGGAGCATCAGCCTTCCCAGCTGCCTTTTGCTGGGCTCGGACAAGAAGCCTCTGCCTCTTCTCCACTTTGGTCTCGGGTCTGTACTTGTGGGCCAGTTTCAAGAGCTGGGTCACTGCGAAGAAAAGCAGGCAGTGTTATTGGATACTGCTGGGCAACAGGTCTGTATATTTTAATCTTTTAAAAAAATATATATTTTATTGAAATTCTTTTTCCCAAACAACAATTTTTCCTCTTACAAAACAAACGCAACAGTAACAATACAGAAATTTTTAACAATACACAAGTAACAAAACCCCCTTATCTATTGACCTAAACTAAACTAAACCCCCCACCCCCTCCCCCTGGGTTGCTGCTGCTGGTCACCTGTCTTCCCTCTAACGTTCCCCTAGGTAGTCGAGAAATGGCTGCCACCGCCTGGTGAACCCTTGAGCCGATCCTCTCAGGGCAAACTTTATCTGCTCCAGTTTAATGAACCCCGCCATATCGTTTACCCAGGCCTCCAGTCCGGGGGGTTTCGCCTCCTTCCACATGAGTAGGATCCTACGCCGGGCTACTAGGGACGCAAAGGCCACAACGTCGGCCTCTTTCGCCTCCTGCACTCCCGGCTCTTCCGCAACTCCAAATATAGCTAACCCCCAGCCTGGTTTGACCCGAGCCTTCACCACCTGCGAAATCACTCCCGTCACACCCTTCCAATACCCTTCCAGTGCCGGGCACGCCCAAAACATATGTGCGTGGTTTGCCGGGCTCCCGCCACACCTCCCACATATGTCCTCCACTCCAAAGAACCTGCTCAATCTTGCTCCCGTTATGTGTGCTCTATGTAGCACCTTAAATTGAATCAGGCTAAGCCTGGCGCATGAGGAAGAGGAATTCACCCTGCTTAGGGCATCAGCCCACATGCCCTCCTCTATCTCCTCCCCTAATTATTCTTCCCACTTTCCTTTTAGTTCGCCCACCGACTCCTCCCCCTCTTCCCATATCTCTCGATAAATCTCTGACACCTTGCCCTCTCCGACCCACACCTCTGAAAGCACCCTGTCCTGTATCCCCTGTGTCGGGAGCAACGGAAATTCCCTCACCTGTTGTCTAGTAAACCCCCTCACCTGCATATATTTCAAGAAATTTCCCGGGGGCAACTTATACTTTTCCTCCAATGCTCCCAAGCTCGCAAAAGTCCCATCTATAAATAAATCTCCCACCCTCCTAATTCCCAACTGGTACCAGCTCTGAAATCCTCCATCCATTCTTCCTGGGGCGAACCTATGGTTGTTCCTGATAGGGGACCCCACCAGGGCTCCCCGCACCCCTCTCTGTCGCCTCCACTGTCCCCAGATATTCAGTGTTGCCGCCACCACCGGGTTCGTGGTAAACCTTTTAGGTGAGAACGGTAGCGGCGCCGTCACCAGCGCCTCTAAACTCGTCCCTTTGCAGGACTTTCTCTCCAGTCTTTTCCACGCCGCTCCCTCACCCTCCATCATCCATTTACGTATCATTGCCACATTGGCGGCCCAATAGTAATCGCCCAAGTTCGGTAGTGCCAATCCTCCTCTGTCCCTACTACGCTGAAGGAACCCCCTCCTTACTCTCGGAACTTTCCCTGCCCACACGAAGCTCGTGATGCTCCTGTCTATTTTATTAAAAAAGGTCTTGGTGATTAGTATAGGGAGACATTGAAATACAAATAAGAACCTCAGGAGGACCATCATCTTAATTGCTTGCACCCTGCCCGCCAGCGATAGAGGCTGCATGTCCCACCTCTTGAAGTCCTCCTCCATTTGTTCTACCAGCCGTGTCAGATTAAGTCTGTGCAAGGTTCCCCAGCTCCTAGCGATCTGAATCCCCAGGTATCGGAAGTTTCTTTCCACTTTCCTTAGCGGCAAGCCTTCTATCGCTCTACTCTGGTCCCCTGGATGTATCACAAATAATTCACTCTTCCCCATGTTTAGCCTATACCCCGAGAATTCCCCGAACCCCCTCAAAATTCGCATAACCTCTATCATCCTCCCCGCTGGGTCCGACACGTATAACAATAGGTCATCGGCGTATAACGAGACTGTGTTCTTCTCCCCCTCTAATCACCCCTCTCCATTTCCTGGAGTCTCTCAACGCCATGGCCAGAGGTTCAATTGCCAATGCGAACAACAATGGAGACAGCGGGCATCCCTGTCTTGTTCCCCTATATAGTCGGAAATACTCCGATCTATGTCGACCTGTAACTACGCTTGCCGTTGGAGCCCCATAAAGAAGTCTAACCCAGCTAATAAACCCGTTCCCAAACCCAAACCTCCTTAACACTTCCCATAAATACTCCCACTCCACCCTATCAAATGCCTTCTCTGCGTCCATTGCCGCCACTATCTCTGCCTCCCCCTCCACTGGGGGCATCATTATCACCCCTAATAGTCGTCGCACGTTAACATTCAGTTATCTCCCTTTTACGAACCCTGTCTGGTCTTCGTGCACCACCCCCGGGACACAGTCCTCTATCCTCGATGCCAGTACCTATGCCAGCAATTTGGCGTCCACGTTCAATAGTGAAATAGGTCTATAGGACCCGCACTGCAACGGATCTTTGTCCCTCTTCAAAATTAGCGATATCGTCGCCTCCGACATCGTCGGGGGTAGAGTCCCCTCTTCCCTGGCCTCATTGAACGTCCTCGCCATCAACGGGGCCAACAAGTCCACATATTTTCTGTAATATTCCACCGGGAACCCGTCTGGCCCCGGGGCCTTCCCTGCTTGCATGCTTCCCAGTCCCTTAATGACCTCGTCCACCTCAATCGGTGCCCCCAGGCCTACCACCTCCTGCTCCTCCACTTTTGGGAACCTCAATTGGTCCAGGAACTGCCGCATCCCCTCCTCTCCCTCTGGGGGTTGAGACCTATACAGTTCCTCATAAAAGGTCTTGAACACCTCATTTATCTTTCCTGCCCTTCGCACCGTGTCTCCCCTTTCGTCTCTAATTCCTCCTATCTCCCTCGCTGCTGCCCTCTTTCGCAATTGATGAGCCAACAGGCGACTAGCCTTTTCCCCATATTCATACCTCCTCCCCTGTGCCTTCCTCCACAGTACCTCCGCCTTTCTGGTGGTCAGAAGGTCAAACTCCGTCTGGAGTCGTCTCCTCTCCCTGTACAATTCCTCCTCCGGGGTCTCTGCAAATTCCCTGTCCACCCTTAAGATCTCCCCCAGTAATCTTTCCCTTTCCATGGCCTCTGTTTTCCTTTTGTGGGCCCCAATAGAGATCAGCTCTCCTCTGACCACCGCTTTTAGTGCTTCCCAAACCACTCCCACAGGGACCTCGCCGTCGTCATTGACCTCCAGGTATCTCTCAATACACCCCCGCACTCTTGCACACACTCCCTCATCCGCCATCAGTCCCACATCTAATCGCCAGAGTGTTCTCTGCTCCCTGCCCTCCCCTAATTCCAGGTCCACCCAATGTGGGGCATGATCCAAAACCGCTATGGCTGAGTACTCAACTTCTTCCACCCTAGAGATCAACGACCTTCCCAAAACAAAAAAATCTATCCGGGAGTACACTTTATGGACATGGGAGAAGAAGGAAAACTCCCTAGCCCTAGGTCTAAGAAATCGCCATGGATCCACTCCCCCCATTTGGTCCATAAACCCCTTCAGTACCTTGGCCGCTGCCGGCCTCCTTCCGGTCCTTGAGCTGGATCTATCTAGCCCCGGGTCTAGCACCGTATTAAAGTCCCCTCCTAGAATCAAATTTCCTACCTCCAGGTCCGGTAAACGCCCCAGCATCCGTCTCATAAATCCCGCATTGTCCCAATTTGGGGCATACACATTAAGCAACACGACCTCCATTCCCTCCAGCCTACCACTCACCATTACATATCTACCTCCGCTATCTGCTACGATGTTCTTTGCTTCAAATGCTACCCGTTTCCCCACCAAAATGGCCACCCCTCTGTTCTTTGCGTCCAGTCCTGAGTGGAACACCTGTCCCACCCATCCTTTCCTTAGCCTAACTTGGTCCGCCACCTTTAGGTGCGTCTCTTGGAGCATAACCACGTCTGCCCTTAGTCCTTTCAAATGCGCAAGCACTCGGGCCCTTTTTATCGGTCCGTTCAGGCCTCTCACGTTTCACGTGATCAGCCTCACTAGGGGGCTACCTGCCCCCCTCCCGTGACCTTCTCTAGGCCAGTCCCATATCCCGCCTCCGCGCTCCCGCTCGGTCCCCCAGCGTCGCACACCATCCCCGCCCACCCACTCTTTAGCCATTTCCTTTTGGATTTCCGCAGCAGCAACCCAGTTGTGTCCCCCCTCCCCGCTAGATCCCTATCTAGCTTGATTGCTCCCCCCATGTCGCTTCCGTAAGTCAGCTGACTTCAACTGACCCCGGCTACTCCTCCTCACTCCTCGACCCCCCCCCCCATGTGGGGGAACTCCCTTGCGCCTGTCTTCCCGCCTTATTCTTTCTGGCGCGGGAACATCCGTTTACCTGACCCGCCTCTTATGGCGCAGCTCCCTTTCCCCTCCCCCTCCCCTTCCCCATTCTCCGACTGTGTCCCGTCTTTTCCCCCATCACCGGCGCCCACATTTCCCCAATGTCTCCCCCCTTCCCAGTTTGCTTCTCAATTAACTTCACCCATAACATTAACAAAATCAATAACAATAACATTTCCTGCAGCATCAGTCCCTCAGTTCCCATCCAATTTCTCTTCTTTGATGAAGGACCATGCTTCCTCCGCCGTCTCGAAATAATGGTGTCTCTCCTGATACGTGACCCATAGTCTTGCCGGCTGCAGCATCCCAAACTTCACCTTCCTTTTATGCAACACCTCTTTGGCTCGGTTGAAGCTCGCCCTCCTTCTCGCCACCTCCGCACTCCAATCCTGGTATATCCGTACCACAGCGTTCTCCCATCTGCTACTCCGCACCTTTTTAGCCCATCTCGGGACCTCGTCTCTGTCCTTAAGGCGGTAGAATCGCACGATTATCACCCTCGGCGGTTCTCCCGCTTTTGGTCTTCTCGACGGAATCCGATTTGCGCACTCCATCTCCATGGGGCCCGTAGGGGCCTCAGCACCCATCAGTGAGCTCAGCATCGTACTTGCGTACGCTCCACAGTCCACTCCTTCCACACCCTCAGGGAGACCAAGTATCCGATGGTTCTTCCTTCGCGCTCCGTTTTCTAGGACCTCGATCCTTTCAGTGCACTTTTTATGAAGTGCCTCGCGCGTCTGAGTCTTAACCGCCAGGCCCAGGATCTCGTCCTCAATATCTGTCACCTTCTGCTCCACCACGCGAAGCTCTGTCTCCTGGGTCTTTAATGTCTCCTTGAGCCCCTCAATTGCCTGTAGCATCGGCGTCAGCACCTCCCTCTTCAGCAGCTCCACGCACCGTCTCACGATTTCATCATGCTCAGGCCCCCATGTCGCCTGCTCTTTCTCCGCCGCCATCTTGAACTCCTCTCCCTCTGACCTTTTGGTCGATGATTCCTCGGGCTGCAGCCGCCGCCGCCGTTTTTTTCCTCCTTCGTTTGGGGGGGGACTCCCTTCTCCCACACCCCACACCGGGCTGGGTTGACAAAAAATTCCCCGTTGGGGCTCTTAAAAGAGCCCGAAGGTCCGTCGGAGCTGGAGCCGCCGAAACGTGCGGCTAGCTCGGCATCACCGCAACCGGAAGTCCTGTATATTTTAATCTTTTGACAGACCATTGACCCTTGACTACAATTTTGGGGATGTGTAAAGGTATACCTTCTTTGGCACCTAGTAGATTGCAAAGATAGCCATTGATATTGTTGGCAACACTTTTGGTATCCAGTATCGTAAGTCCGAGCAGCATGCAAATGCTGATGCTTTGTCACGATTGTTGTTACAAGTCGAGCATGATCCAGAAGGAAATTCTGTCAATATTTTGTATTTCTCACTCATGGATAGTGTACCTGTGACTTCATTTCAAATTCATAGATAGCCAAGAACTAATTCAGTGAGAGACAAGATAATGGACTTGGTCCAAAAAGGAACACTGTCAGACATTCACAGGTAAAATCCAGACCTGAAGTCCTACATGACACAAAAACTTGAGTTGACTGTACAGAATGGAGTTCTATAATGGGGAGTCTGTGCAATTATTCCTCCATGCTTACACAGTAGAATCCTTGACCAACTGCATGAGGGACATCCTGATGTGGTGGGGATGAAGGAATTGGCACCCAGTTATTTTAGTGCAAAACTAAGGAACACTCCACCAATACAACCATTGTGGGTGGCACAGTGACGCAGTGGTTAGCACTGCAGCCTCAGCATGCTATGGACCCAGGTTTGATTCCGGCACCGGGTCCTTGTGGAATTTGCACATTCTCCCCATGTCTGCGTGGGCCCCACACCCACAACCCAATGATGTGCAGAGTAGGTGGATTGGCCACGTTAAATTGCCCCTTAACTGGAAAAGAATAATTGGGTACTCTGAATTTTAAAAAAAAACAATCCAACCATTGCATCTGTGGGAATGGCCGACTCAGCCCATGGCAGAGAATTCACATTGATTATGCTGGTCCACTGGAGGAACACAGTTCTTAATAAGTATAAGAACTAGAAGCAAGAGTAGGCCATCTGGTCCCTTGAGCCTGCTCAGCCATTCAGTAAGATCATGGCTGATCTTTTTGCAGATTCAGCTCCACTTACCCACTCGCTCACCGTGACCTTTTATTCCTTTACTGTTCAAAAATCTATCTACCTTTGCCTTAAAAACATTCAATGAGGTAGCCTCAACTGCTTCACTGATCAGGGAATTCCACATATTCACGACCCTTTGGGTGAAGAATTCCTCCTCAACTCAGTCCTAAACCTGCTCCCCCTTATTTTGAAGCTATGCCCCCTAGTTTTAGTTTCAGCTGCCAGTGGAAACAACCTCACTGCTTCTATCCTATCTATTCCCCTATTTGTTTCCATAAAATCCCCCCTCAATCTTCTAAATTCCAGTGAGTATAGTCTCAGTCAACTGGGTCTCTCCTCATCAGGGCAGCACGGTAGCACAGTGGTTCGCACAATTGCTACACAGCCCCATGGTCCCAGGTTCGATTCCTGGCTTGGGTCACTGTCTGTGCGGAGTCTGCACGTTCTCCCCGTGTGTGTGAGTTTCCTCCGGGTGCTCTGGTTTCCTCCCACAGTCCAAAGACGTGCAGGTTTGGTGGATTGGCTATGATAAATTACCTTTCGTGCCCAAAAAAGGTTAGGTGGGGTTGCTGGGTTGTGGGGATAGGGTGGAGGCATGGGCTTAAGTGGGGTGCTCTTTCCTAAAGGCCAGTGCAGACTCGATGGGCCAAATCGCCGCCTCCTGCAGTGTAAATTCTAAAATTCTATGATTGGCTAATACGCTGAACTCTGAAATCAACCTGTGAATCTCCTCTGCACACCCTCCAGTGTCAGTACATCCTTTCTCAAGTAAGGAGACCAAAACTGTACACAGTACTCCAGATGTGGCCTCACCGGCACCCTATACAGCTGCAATATAACCTCCCTGCTTTTAAACTCCATCCCCCTAGCAATGAAGGACAAATTTCCATTTGCTTTCTTAATTATTTGCTGCACCTGCAAACCAACTTTTTGCCTTTCATGCACAAGGACACCCAGGTTCCTCTGCACAGCAGAATGCTGCAATTTTTTACCATTCTTAGTGATTGTGGACACACATTTGAAATGACCAGAAGTTGTGAAAGTGAAGTCAACAACGACTGAGCATAGCATTGAAAAACTAGACTAAATATTCGCAAGATTTGGAACACCAGAGCAAATTGTCAATGATCATGTTAAACAGTTTACTTTGAGGGAGTTTGAGGACTACTTGAAAAGGTGGCACGGTGGCACAGTGATTAATATGACTGCCTCATAGCGCCAGGTTTGATTCCAGCCTTGGTGACTGTCTGTGTGGAGTTTGCAAGTTCTTCCCGTGTCTGCGTGGGTTTCTTTCACGTGCTCCAGTTTCCCCCCTCAGTCCAAAGATGTGCAGGTTAGGTGAGGTTACAGGAATAGGGTGGGGGAGTGGGCCTGGGTTGGGATGGCCTTTCGAACGACAGTTTCAGACCCAATGGGCTGAATTTCCTCCTTCTACACTGTCGGGATTCTATGGGAAAAGGGATGATGTAATCCATATTAAGTCAGCTCCATATCATCCAGCAACAAATGAATAGATTGAATGTTTTGTGCAATCATTAAAGCATTCAATCAAAGCATTGAAGGACCGGGGAACATTATTAAGAAGAGTAAACACATTTCTAATATTGTATCGGAACACTGTACATGCTGCCATACAAAGTTCACCGGCAATGCTGATGTTCAAGAGGAAACTACAAACACAGTTTGATTTGGTAGCTTCACCTGATACTTCAGAGAATGTCATACAACAACAACAAACACAAATTGCTGGGAGGGAGGAAATCTCTAAAAAATGAGTATTAACCCAAGGAGAGAGAGTGCTAGCTAGGAGTTACACCACCATATGAGAAATAGGTACAGCTATGTCCTCGCAAAGACAAGTCCAATATCATACACCATACAGACGGATGATGAAAGAGTTTGGCGACGTCATACTGATCAGTTACTTGCTGCACAAAATGAGTTTGCAGAAATATCTCAAATGGTTCTACCTTTAGGGGATCTAGAGAGCTACACGTTGGAAAGAGACCAGAGACAGTGATGAATTGAAGATTCTGTTTCTGAGGACATTTTCCTGCCTATAGTGACAGATACTGAAATCTTATTGAATTGTATATGTGTATATAAATAACCTATCAGGGGATCTGTTCTATAAATGTTAATTGTTGTCATTGCACTAATGAAGTAAGAAGGGAGAGACGTTATGTATCTGTAAATGCATTCTTGCTGGTTCTGCATCATGTGATGTATAGTGACGCAGTAGAGAGTTTGTTGCGGGCTTTGAGCACGTCATATTGATTGATTGTATTGAGTAACAGCCTTAATAAATCTCTCATTGTAATTTACAAGAATCCAGAGTGGGGGCACCTCCATACCTTTACTCTTTGCGACAACAAAGAAATATAACAACATCTAAATCTGGCCAGCGAGAACGGAAGGGGTGCCAGCAATATTGCCCTCAAACTGGTCCCTTTACGTGAGGCCGCCTCCATCCGCCCAAACGCTGACTACTCCTCCATGCCAACTTCCTAACCATTGCAATGTTTGCTGCCCAATAGACATTTTGCAAGTTTGGTAAAGCTAAACCACACCACCCTCGCCAATCCCACTCCCAAGCCCGGAGTGCCGTAGCCATCCAAATGAAACTCAAAATTATCCCACTAACCTTCTTAAAAAAGGGACATCCAGGGGTGGCCATGGAGTAAGTGGTCAGGTATTTGGTGGCTCACGCACAAGGGGGTTTCTTTTTGGCCATCTTCCATGTGCACTGGGTGTACCCCTGGATTGATTTTTGTTGTGTTGGATGTGACTTTGCTGGCGGGGGTGGCCAACTCTTGAGTATTCAGCGATTGTGGTTTCCGATTACGCGCCAAACTGAGTCGATTTGTGGATTTTGGGGGGGCATGTCTGTGTGTGTCCGAGACTGAGGAGCTCTGGCAGGGGTTCTCGGATGTGATGCCCGAGGTGCTGGGTGTGGAGGTGGCGATATTTGGTGTTGGGAGACCCAGGGGGTGAGAGAGGCCGATGTTTTGGCCTTTGCCTCCCTGATAACCCGGAGCCTGATTTTTCTAGGGTGGCGGGACACAGAGCCACTGAAAGCAGGAGTGTGGGTTAGTGACCTGGCAGAATTCCTGAGGCTAGAGAAGGTCATTGTCACAATGAGGGGGTCGGCAGAGGGGTGGAAGCTGTTTACTGATTTCTTTAAGAAGGATTGAGGGGTCAGCAAAGTGATGGGGGGGAGCGGTAAAGGAATTACCGCACCAAATTCAACTTAAGCAGCTGAGCCCAACTCCGCGCCACTTGTACCCCAAGATAAAGAAAACTAGCCCATACCAACCAAAGTGGCAGCCCCCAAAATCCCTCTCCTGTCCCCAGGCATTAATTGGGAATATCACATTTTTCCCCATGTTGAGCTTATACCCCGAAAAGAGACCAAACTGCCCCCAACTCCCCATGATCCTGTCACAACTCCCGACCGGGTCCAAAATATACAACAGGAGATGATCCGCATACAAAGAAACCCGATGCTCCCCGCCCCATCCACTCAATACCCCTCCACCCTCTCGAGACCTAAGCGCCATTGCCAAGGGCTCAATCACAAGGGCAAATAGCAGGGGAGAGCAGACATCCCTGCCTCATCCGCCAGTGCAACCCAGTCCGAGCTGACCTTGTTAGTCCGAACACTCGCCTGAGGCGCCTTATACAACAGCCGAACCCAGTCCTCAAACCCCTGCCCAAACTGCCCCAGCACCTCAAATAAATACACCCACTCCACCAGATTGAAAGCTTTCTCCACATCCATCGCTGTAACAACCTCTACTTCACGGCCCTCCGAGGGCATCATAATGATATTCAATAACCTCCGGACATTCGTCTGGTCCTCCTCTATCGCCCCCAGCACATGATCCTCTATTCGCCAGTACCTTTGCCAGCAGCTTTGCTCTACATTCAACAGCGAAATCGGCCGGTACGACCCACACTGCTCCGGATCTTTGTCTTTCTTTAAAATGAGCGACATTGAAGTTTGAGACAACATTGGGGGGGAGCTCGCGCCTCACCATCAACCCATTCTACGTCTCGACAACCAGGGCCCCCAGCTCCAACCCAAATTTATTTTCGAACTCCGCTGGGAACTCATCCGCACTCGTGGGGGGGGGCCTCCCTCGTCTGCATCGACCTCACGCAATCCATTACCTCCCTCAGCCTGATCGGGGGCCCCCATCCCTGCACCTTTTCCACCACTCTTGGGAACTCTAGGCCATCCAAAAATTGCCACATACCCTCATCCCCCACCGGAGGCTCTGAGCTATAACATTTCCGGTAAACAGCCTCAAAAATCCCATTCACCTCCTCCGGTTCCTTTACCACCGTATCCTCGCATCTCTCATTCTCCTAATTTCCTTTGCTGCCACCGCCTGCCTCCTCAACCGATGTGCAAACATCCTGCTGACTTTCTCCCATTTCATATATTGCCCCCCTGCCCTGCTCAGATGTCCCACCACCATTCCCGTGGATACAAGGTCACACTCCATCTGGAGCTTCTGTCTCTTCTTCAAGAGGGGCTGGTTTAGCACAGGGCTAAATCACTGGCTTTTAAAGCAGCCCAAGGCGGGCTAGCAGCACGGTTCAATTCCCGTACCAGCCTCTCCAAACAGGCGCCGGAATGTGGCGACTAGGGGCTTTTCACAGTAACTTCATTTGGAGCCTACTTGTGACAATAAGTGATTTTCATTTCATTTTCATTTCAAGAGCATCTCCTTCAAGAGTACCTCCTGCCAACCCTCAGATTGGACTCCACCAACCTCAATCTCTCAACCCGCTCCACCCTCTCCTTCCTATCTTCTCGCAAACCTCCTTATCCATCAATAAACCCACGTGAAACCTCCACTATGGCCATTGCCGATCCTCCTTTGCCACCCACAAATCCACACAATGTGGCGCATTGTCAGAAACCACGATCGCCAAATACTCTGGTCCAATCACTCCCCGCCAATAGCGCCTTGTCCAGGACAAAGAAATGAATCCAGGAATACACCCGGTGGATGTGCGAGTAGTGCGGAAATTCCTTCGCCCTTGACCTCAAAGCGCCATGGGTCTGCCCCTCCCATGCGCTCCATAAATGTCAACAGCCGCTTCAAAAACTCCACATTGTCCTAATTTGGGACATACACATTCATCAACCCCATCCAACCTCTCATTCACCATCACAAATCTACCCCCAGGGTCTGTCACTATACTACCCAACTCCAAAGCCACCCTCTTATTGATCAACACCGCCACCCTGCTCATCTTCATATCCAACTCCGAATGAAATATCTGCCCCACCCACGCATTCCTCAACCCCGGCTGGTTCCCCACCTTCAAATGCATCTCCTGAAGAAACACCACGTCCTACTTCAAAGACCTCAAATGAGCAAAAACGCAAGACTTAATCGGCCCATTCAACCCCCAAACCGTTCCACGTAATCAATCAGGTCGGGGGCCACACAAACTCCGCACACGTCAGCATCACCCTCCTCCCCCTCCCATAAACAAAGAAGCACCTCCTCACCCACCTGTCACAAATCGTTCCCCCACTGCACTGCCGTTAACTAACCTGCCTGATAGGATGGTGGCCCCAACTCGAGGCAACTGATTGCCCTCCTCTTTTCCCTCTCACAATCCTCACCCGCAATTTCCCCAAAACAGTTAAACATACTTACCTAATCCACACCCAACCATGGTAAATTCAACAATCCGTCCGGCATACACACACTCATTCGCCATACTGGCATCTCCAAAGTTCAGTGTCCTCACAAACCTCCCAGTCCATGCCCCCTCATAAAATTACCCGTCTCCTCCAGCATATCAAAATAAAAATATCTGGGTCACTGTCTGTGGGGAGTTTGCGCATTCTCCACATTTTTGCGTGGGATTCGCCCCCACAACCCAAAGATGTGCAGGTTAGGTGGATTGGCCATGCTAAATTGCCCCTTAATTGGAAAGAATGAATTGGGTTCTCTAAATTTATTTTTAAAAATAAAACCTATTAAGTTGCACACACAGAAAAATGGAGTGTGATCAAAGGAGGTTACCATGTCTCTGAGCTGAGATATGTCAGGCTTCACCTAATTTATTTTGCAGGAATCTCCTATATAAAGGATATAGCTGGGTTCCAGTAGGTGGAAAGAAAGCTTACCAAGATGGTCGGAACGCGTGGTAGTGGCAAACTGAAGAATGAAATATGGGTGTATCGCCAAAGAATTGCAACTCTTTTTGAGGAAGAGATTATTAAAGGGAGCAATTAATAAGGCTTAGGGTATGGATGAAATAGATAGCTCTGATATACATCTACCTCCCTCCTCAATCAAAACCTGTGGAGGCAACTGTCCTCCACCATTGCTACGTAGTTCTGTGTGGATCTTTTGAAACTATTAGCAGCAAAATAACCTGTGATCAGTCATATTTGTGTCATCTGATATCTTTGATATTCACATTTGTTGTCCTTGATACTTTGAAATCCTGTAAAAGAGAAGCAATTCTCAAAGCATGCAGTGTATTTGAGAGCAAACAAAATGGTGCAGCTTTAAAGCAGCACATCTGAATAAGCGAGAACATTGAAGAACTGGACAAGCAGATATTTCAATAGATTGGCAGTTAACAACTTACAAAGAACAAGAACAAAGAACAAAGAAATGTACAGCACAGGAACAGGCCCTTCGGCCCTCCAAGCCCGTGCCGACCATGTTGCCCGACTAAACTACAATCTTCTACACATCCTGGGTCCGCATCCCTCTATTCCCATCCTATTCATGTATTTGTCAAGATGCCCTTTAAATGTCACTATCGTCCCTGCTTCCACCACCTCCTCCGGTAGCGAGTTCCAGGCACCCACTACCCTCTGCGTAAAAAACTTGCCTCGTACATCTACTCTAAACCTTGCCCCTCTCATCTTAAACCTATGCCCCCTAGTAATTGACCCCTCTACCCTGGGGAAAAGCCTCTGACTATCCACTCTGTCTGTGCCCCTCATAATTTTGTATACCTCTATCAGGTCTCCCCTCAACCTCCTTCGTTCCAGTGAGAACAAACCGAGTTCATTCAACCGCTCCTCATAGCTAATGCCCTCCATACCAGGCAACATTCTGGTAAATCTCTTCTGCACCCTCTCTAAAGCCTCCACATTCTTCTGGTAGTGTGGCGACCAGAATTGAACACTATACTCCAAGTGTGGCCTAACTAAGATTCTATACAGCTGCAACATGACTTGCCAATTCTTATACTCAATGCCCCGGCCAATGAAGGCAAGCATGCCGTATGCCTTCTTGACTACCTTCTCCACCTGTGTTGCCCCTTTCAATGACCTGTGGACCTGTACTCCTAGATCTCTTTGACTTTCAATACTCTTGAGGGCTCTACCATTCACTGTATATTCCCTACCTGCATTAGACCTTCCAAAATGCATTACCTCACATTTGTCCGGATTAAACTCCATCTGCCATCTCTCCGCCCAAGTCTCCAAACAATCTAAATCCTGCTGTATCCTCTGACAGTCCTCATCGCTATCCGCAATTCCACCAACCTTTGTGTCGTCTGCAAACTTACTAATCAGACCAGTTTCATTTTCCTCCAAATCATTTATATATACTACAAAGAGCAAAGGTCCCAGCACTGATCCCTGTGGAACACCACTGGTCACAGCCCTCCAATTAGAAAAGCATCCTTCCATTGCTAATCTCTGCCTTCTATGACCTAGCCAGTTCTGTATCCACCTTGCCAGCTCACCCCTGATCCCGTGTGACTTCACCTTTTGTACTAGTCTACCATGAGGGACCTTGTCAAAGGCCTTACTGAAGTCCATATAGACAACATCCACTGCCCTACCTGCATCAATCATCTTTGTGACCGCCTCGAAAAACTCTATCAAGTTAGTGAGACACGACCTTCCCTTCACAAAACCGTTCTGCCTCTCACTAATACGTCCATTTGCTTCCAAATGGGAGTAGATCCTGTCTCGAAGAATTCTCTCCAGTAATTTCCCTACCACTGAGGTAAGGCTCAGCGGCCTGTAGTTCCCGGGATTATCCTTGCTACCCTTCTTAAACAGAGGAACAACATTGGCTATTCTCCAGTCCTCCGGGACATCCCCTGAAGACAGTGAGGATCCAAAGATTTCTGTCAAGGCCTCAGCAATTTCCTCTCCAGCCTCCCTCAGTATTCTGGGGTAGATCCCATCAGGCCCTGAGGACTTATCTACTTAATATTTTTTAAGACACCCAACACCTCGTCTTTTTGGATCTCAATGTGACCCAGGCTATCTACACACCCTTCTCCAGACTCAACATCTACCAATTTCTTCTCTTTGGTGAATACTGATGCAAAGTATTCATTTAGTACCTCGCCCATTTCCTCTGGCTCCACACATAAATTTCCTTGCCTATCCTTCAGTGGGACAACCCTTTCCCTGGCTACCCTCTTGCTTTTTATGTACGTGTAAAAAGCCTTGGGATTTTCCTTAACCCTATTTGCCAATGACTTTTCGTGACCCCTTCTAGCCCTCCTGACTCCTTGCTTAAGTTCCTTCCTACTTTCCTTATATTCGACGCAGGCTTCATCTGTTCCCAGCCTTTTAGCCCTGGCAAATGCCTCCTTTTTCTTTTTGACGAGGCCTACAATATCTCTCGTTATCCAAGGTTCCCGAAAATTGCCGTATTTATCCTTCTTCCTCACAGGAACATGCCGGTCCTGAATTCCTTTCAACTGCCACTTGAAAGCCTCCCACATGTCAGATGTTGATTTGCCCTCAAACATCCGCCCCCAATCTATGTTCTTCAGTTCCTGCCTAATATTGTTATAATTAGCCATCCCCCAATTTAGCACATTCATCCTAGGGCCACTCTTATCCTTGTCCACCAGTACTTTAAAACTTACTGAATTGTGGTCACTGTTACCGAAATGCTCCCCTACTGAAACATCTACCACCAGGTCCAGTACCGCCCCTTCCCTAGTTGGACTGTCTACATATTGTTTTAAGAAGCCCTCCTGGATACTCCTTACAAACTCCGCCCCGTCTAAGCCCCTGGCACTAAGTGAGTCCCAGTCAATATTGGGGAAGTTGAAGTCTCCCATCACCACAACCCTGTTGTTTTTACTCTTTTCCAGAATCTGTCTACCTATCTGCTCCTCTATCTCCCGCTGGCTGTTGGGAGGCCTGTAGTAAACCCCCAACATTGTGACTGCACCCTTCTTATTCCTGATCTCTACCCATATAGCCTCACTGCCCTCTGAGGTGTCCTCCCGCAGTACAGCTGTGATATTCTCCCGAACCAGTAGCGCAACTCCGCCACCCCTTTTACATCCCCCTCTATCCCGCCTGAAACATCTAAATCCTGGAACGTTTAGCTGCCAATCCTGCCCTTCCCTCAACCAGGTCTCTGTAATGGCAACAACATCATAGTTCCAAGTACTAATCCAAGCTCTAAGTTCATCTGCCTTACCCGTAATACTTCTTGCATTAAAACATATGCACTTCAGGCCACCAGACCCGCTGTGTTCAGCAACTTCTCCCTGTTTGCTCTGCCTCAGAGCCACACTGTCCCTATTCCCTAGTTCTCCCTCAATGCTCTCACCTTCTGACCTATTGCTCCCGTGCCCACCCCCCTGCCATACTAGCTTAAACCCTCCCGTGTGACACTCGCAAACCTCGCGGCCAAGATATTTATGCCTCTCCGGTTTAAATGCAACCCGTCCTTCTTATACAGGTCACACCTGCCCCGGAAGAGCTCCCAGTGGTCCAGATAACGGAAACCCTCCCTCCTACACCAGCTGTTTAGCCACGTGTTTAGCTGCTCTATCTTCCTATTTCTAGCCTCACTGGCACGTGGCACAGGGAGTAATCCCGAGATTACAACCCTCGAGGTCCTGTCTTTTAACTTTCTGCCTAGCTCCCTGAACTCCTGCTGCAGGACCTCATGCCCCTTCCTGCCTATGTCGTTAGTACCAATATGTACAACGACCTCTGCCTGTTTGTCCTCCCCCTTCAGGATGCCCTCTACCCGTTCGGAGACATCCTGGACCCTGGCACCAGGGAGGCAACATACCATCCTGGAGTCTCTTTCACGTCCACAGAAGCGCCTATCTGTGCCCCTGACTATAGAGTCCCCTATTACTATTACTCTTCTGCACTTTGACCCTCCCTTCTGAACATCAGAGCCAGCCGTGATGCCACTGCTCTGGCTGCTGCTGTTTTCCCCTGATAGGCTATCCCCCCCCGACAGTATCCAAAGAGGTATACCTGTTCGAGAGGGGGACAACCACAGGGGATTCCTTCACTGACTGCCTGCCCTTTCTGGTGGTCACCCATTTCTCTGCCTGCACCTTGGGTGTGACCACATTTACATAACTGCGATCTATGACGCTTTCCGCCACCTTACATGTATTAAATTTAATTGGGGAATGAAGCTCTCGAACATTTCTGTGAAAAAGAGCAAGGAACTGGGTGGCAGTTTTGTATAGTTTGTTAATGGAATGGACATTTTCTGATTCCAGCTCAGCAGCTCCAGCTGGCAGTCTGGATGGAATTCACTGCCTATTTAAAATGGTGGACTTAAACAGCAAATGGCAGAGGCTTTATTCACCTTGGATTGTTCATCCGATGTCTATCAATACAGCTGCGTCTAATTAAGGTTGAACCCGATGACCTTTTTTTGTTTGTTGGTTTGTCCTTGCGCTGTGGAAGAATACATGAAGGCCGAATTTACTGAAAATCATAGAATTCCTACATTATAGAAGGAGGCCATTTGGCCCATTGAGCCTGCACCCACTCTAGGGGCGCGATTCTCCGAGGCTGCGCCGGTTGGGAGAATCGCCGGCCGCGCCATTATATCGCGCGACGCCGTCCCGCCATTCTCCCAACCGGCAAGAACGGCCCCGTCGAGTTCTGCGCCGCGCCAGCCGGAGAATCACCTGAGACACTCACAACGGCGATTCTCCGGTACCCCCGCTATTCTCCGGCCCGGATGGGCCGAGCGGCCGCTCCGACGCGACAGGTTCCCGCCGGCGCCATCCACACCTGGTCGCTGCCAGCGGTAACTGTGCGGGAACGCTGGAGGGGCGGCCTGTGGGGAGGGGAGGGGGGTTCCTTCACCGGGGGGGGGGGGGGGGGGACCGCGATCGGGGTCCACCGATCGGCGGGCCGACCTCTCTAAAGGAGGACCTCCTTTCCTCCGCCGCCCCGCAAGATCCATCCGGCATCTTCTTGCGGGGCGGCCTTGGGGACGACGGCAACCGTGCATGCGCAGGTGACTTCATTTACGCAACGCCAGCCGTGTCATTTACGCGGCGCTGCTTTTTACGCGGTGCCAAGGCCCCAGCGCGCATAAAATACGAGACCCCGCTCCTAGCCCCCGGGGGCAGGAGAATAGGGGTAGGGGGCTGGGAGCGGGCTCCGATGCCGGAGTGAAACACTCCTGTTTTCACTCCGGCGTCGGGACTTTGTCTCCCCTTGGGAGAATCGCGCCCTAGGAAAGAGTACCTACCTAGGCCCACACCTCCACCCTATCTCTGTAACCCAGTAACCGCACCTAACCTTTTTGTACACTAAGGGGCAATTTAACATGACCAGTCCGCCTAACCTGCACATCTTTGGACTGGGAGGAAACCGGAGCAACCGGAGGAAACCCACGCAGACACGGGAAGAAAGTGCAAACTCTACAGAGACAGTCACCCAAGGCCAGAATTGATGTCCTAGTTGATGACAGAAGAGTCAACTATGTTATGAAGTTCGGATGTTAGCAGGTTCCTATCCCTGGAAGATAATAGTGAATCAATTTGGTTTTTATTTTTTACCAAAAATAAAACTCACTGCTCGTACCCCTATTCATTTTCCAGTGCTAAGCCACAAATTACGATATTGATCGATTGAATTCCGATTCACAGCTTGCCGTGTTTCAGCTTGAACTCGTATATTCTGCTAGTTGGTATCATTACCACCACACATCCATACCAGTTATTGTCGCAAGTACACTGTGAAAAAGGTTATATTTTTAATGAACAACCAAGGTGAAGGAACAGGCCTATATAGAGAAAACAAAGTGAAGTTGTGTGATTAGATGATGTTCGGCTTGGATTTTGAGATCCTGACAATTTCGGGAAAGGTTGAGTGAAGGTTGCATGACAACAAAGTGGGAATGAAATGCAGAAAAATGTGTATAGATCGTGAATTTGGAGCATGGAAGGAAGTGGATAGAAATTTCAATGATATACTGAAGTACTGACCACCGTAATTGGAGGGTGAGTTGAAAGCAAGAAAGGTTGCAACAACGGGAGAGGTTAGAAGTCAGGGGGCTTGTCCACCAAATGACATGCTTATTTCTCCATATCCAAGAAAATAAAAGAGGAAACCAAGATTCTTAGAGGCAGCTTTAGCTGTGATGTGATTCAATGCAATATAATTTAAATATGTGCCTTTATGTATGAAAAAATACTTGCACTCTAAAAGGTGCTGACTTAGTTACAAGAAATCAACACACCCTTTAGCACATAATGTAAGTTTCCTAGTCCACAAATTTGATCTTTGGAGCGTGGAACACTTTATACTCAAGCCCACTTCTATCTTTGCCCAACAAATGTATACTTGTTACTTTTTATTAAGAGTCACTTTAGGGTCTGCTTCCTCCTCCCCACTTGCCTCCAGTCTGACATTAATTGTAGTACTTCCTCTGTTCTTCCCCTTGACCGCAGCTGAGTTCAGCGCTAACTCAACACAGACTTAGCCGGAACCTTCTCTGTCTGTACAATTTTGTATTCCATTGGGTGGTGTCCTCCACATCACATATCGACAGAACTTCTGTATCAGTTTCTAATCATTTTTGAAGCTAGTCATTGCTTATAATCTTTTTTTGGTAAAATTTATGTTTTATTCTGTAGTTGAGCTATTTGAAGGTCCTTGTGAGATTTTATATGAATATGCGAGTAGGAAATGTATACAGAGCTGTTGTAAAGGACATCGTAAAATGTAGATGTGAAAATACCTTATTTGTTTTCTTTCAGAGGACGAGAAAATATGGGCACTCAAAAGACCAGTGCCACTTTTAATGGTATGGTAAATGCATATAACGAAAGAACTTGTTGTAATTTCCTTTTTGGGGGGAGAATGGGAATGTTGAATAAATGCTTTTTGTATGGAGTGATGAAGGGACAATTTTGGAGAAGGCGCATTTTCATACTAACTGGTATTATGCATGGAACTCACTCACATTTTTCCAGGTTGATGGTCTTAAATGTTTTCAGTTATTTAAAGCCTATGCATAAAGTTTGCTTTTTAAAAAAAAAAAAAGTTCATCTCTGAGTTGCAACATTATGGACTGTTGCATTGACAGAAGATATTTTAATACTTTATTTTGTTTTAATACTTTGTTTATAAAAAATCATTCAGTGGTAAGGTTGCATTTATTGCACGTTGCAAGTTGTTTTGCTCAGGTGGTGGGCTGCCTTTTTGTTGAACTGCTTCAAAACATCCTTGTGGTGAGGTTTAGGTAGGGAGACCATGACATTGACCCAGTAATGTTGAAGGACAAGTGATGTATGTCTACGTCAAGATGGCACATTGCTTTGAAATGGCTTCAATATCCTCTCTCAAGTCACACATCATCCAATGGTTCACTGTGACTAACATCTCTGAATTGTTGAAGCGCAGGCACACATTTTATCTGTAAGAACCATTATCCAGAAGCTGGACAATCAGCCCTCTGCTGATCACATGATATGGTGATTCAATCTTTTGGAAGAGCATTACTTTTTGATCTGACCTAATTACATTGCAAATTTATTTTCTTCAATCCAAAATTAAATGAAAATCACTTATTGTCACAAGTAGGCTTCAAATGAAGTTACTGTGAAAAGTCCCTAGTCGCCACATTCCGGCGCCTGTTCGGGGAGGCTGGGTACGGGAATTGAACCGTGCTGCTGGCCTGCCTTGATCTGCTTTCAAAGCCAGCGATTAAGCCCTGTGCTAAACCAGCCCCTTATTGGATAAAGATCTAAGTATCAGAATGTCACCGATAAAGGGAGATACTTTTTTTTTTTAAATGAACACAGATCAGATGGAATATAATGGAGCTGATCATGTGACAGTGTATAATGATTTGTGTAATAGAACAAAAAAAAATACAGCACAGGAACAGGCCCTTCGGCCCTCCAGGCCTGCGCCGACCATGCTTCCCGTCTAAACTAAAATCTTCTACACTTTCAGGGTCTATATCTCTCTATTCCCATCCTATTCATGTATTTGTCAAGATGCCCCTTAAACGTCACTACCATCCCTGCTTCCACCACCCCCTCCGGCAGCGAGTTCCAGGCACCCACTACCCTCTGTGTAAAAACACTTACCTTGTACATCTCCTCTAAACCTTGCCCCTCGCACCTTAAACCTATGCCCTGTAATAATTGACCCCTCTACCCTGGGAAAAAGTCTCTGACTATCCACTCTGTCTATGCCCCTCATAATTTTGTAGATCTCTATCAGGTCGCCCCTCAACCTCCTTCGTTCCAGTGAGAACAAACCAAGTTTATTCAACCTCTCCTCATAGCTAATGCCCTCCATACCAGGCAACATTCTGGTAAATCTCTTCTGCACCCTCTCTAAAGCCTCCACTTCCTTCTGGTAGTGTGGCGACCAGAATTGAACACTATACTCCAAGTGTGGCCTAACTAAGGTTCTATACAGCTGCAACATGACTTGGCAATTCTTATACTCAATGCCCCGGCCAATGAAGGCAAGCATGCCGTATGCCTTCTTGACTACCTTCTCCACCTGTCTTTCCCCTTTCAGTGACCTGTGGACCTGTACACCTAGATCTCTCTGACTGTCAATACTCTTGAGGGTTCTACCATTCACTGTATATTCCCTACCTGTATTAGACCTTCCAGAATGCATTACCTCACATTTTGTCCGGATTAAACGCCATCTGCCATCTCGCCGCCCATGTCTCCAAACAATCTAAATCCTGCTGTATCCTCTGACAGTCCTCATCGCTATCCACAATTCCATCAACCTTTGTGTCACCCGCAAACTTACTAATCAGACCAGTTATATTTTCCTCCAAATCATTTATATATACTACGAACAGCAAAGGTCCCAGCACTGATCCCTGCGGAACCACCACTAGTCACAGCCCTCCAATCAGAAAAGCACCCTTCCATTGCTACTCTCTGCCTTCTATGACCTAGCCAGTTCTGTATCCATCTTGCCAGCTCACCTCTGATCCCATGTGCCTTCATCTTTTGTACAAGTCTGCCATGAGGGGCCTTGTCAAAGGCAAAAATGTAAGGATGTACACTCTTAATTACTTTCTCCCCAGTCTTGTCATGTGTCATGTGGCCAGTCTGAAAATTGGCTTTCAGGCCTTACCAATGCCTCTTCATAAAAGCAAATTACTGCGGATGCTGGAATCTGAAACGAAAGAGAAAATGCTGGAAAATCACAGCAAGTCAGGCAGCATCTGTAGGGAGAGAAAAGAGCTAGTGTTTCGAGTCCAATGACTCTTTGTCAAAGCTAACAGACAGCGAAAGTGGGAAATATTTATACTGTGGAGTGAGAATGAAAGATGAGTCATAGCCACAGAAACCCAGGGAAACCGGTTGCTAATGGCCACAGAAACCAAGGGGAAAGAGTGCTAATGGCAGTTCCCCAGAGAGGACAAAAGATGTGAAAGACCATACAGCAGAGATACTAACATCAGAGGATGAACTGTAGATGTGGGGGGAGGGGAAGGGGGAAGCAAATATGAGAACGGTGAAGGAAAGGTGGATAAGATTGTGGGGGGAGGGGGGGGGGAATTAAATGTATATTAAGAAAGAAAGAAATGGTAAAAGACAGTTAAAATGAAATGAAAACAAATGGGTCGAGGTGGGGTAGAGCTGATCATCTGAAGTTGTTGAATTCGATGTTCAGGCCGGAAGGCTGTAGCGTGCCTAACCGAAAGTTGAGATGTTGTTCCTCCAGTTTGCGTTGCGCTTCACTGGAACATTGCAGCAGGCCAAGAACAGACATGTGGGCATGGGAGCAGCAGGGTCTTTTGTTAAAATGGCAAGCAACAGGAAGGTCAATGTCCTGAATGTGCACAGACCGAAGATGCTCAGCAAAGCGATCACCCAGTCTGCATTTGGTCTCTCTGATATCGAGGAGACCAAATTGGGAGCAGCGAATGCAGTAGACCAAATTGGAAGAGATGCAAGGGAAACGCTGCTTAACCTGGAATGAGTGATTTGGACCTGTGATATTAAGCATGGAAGAGGTAAAGGGGCAGGTGTTACACCTTCTGCGATTGCATGGGAAGGTGCCATGGGTGATGGGAGAGGTACTGGGTATGGTGGAGGAGTGGACTCGATTGTCTCGGAGGGGACGGTCTCTGCGGAATGCTGACAGGGAGTGAAGGGAAGATGTGTTTGGTGGTGGCATCACGCTGGAGTTGGTGAAAATGGCGGAGGATTATGCTTTGTATACGGAGGCTGGTGGGATGAAATGTGCGAACGAGGGGGACTCTATCCTTGTTCTGGGAGGGAGTGGAGGGGGCGAGGGTAATGGCGTGGGACATGGACCGCACACTGTTGAGGGCCCGGTCCACAACTGTAGGTGGGAAATCGCGGTTGAGGAACAAGGAACACATTTTTGAAGCACCATTTTGGAAAGTGGCATCATCGGAACAGATGCGACTGAGGCGAAGGAGTTGAGAGAAACGGATGGAGTCCTTACAGGGTGTAGGGTGCCAAGAGCTGTAGTCGAGATAGCTGTGGGAGTCAGTGGGCTTGTAGTGGATATTAGTTGATAGTCTATTGCCGGGAATGGAGACCGAAAGATCAAGGAAGGGAAGTGTCTGAGATGGACCAGATGAAAGTGATGGTGGGGTGGAAACTGGAAGCGAAGTTGGTGAATTTTTCCAGGTCCGGGCGAGAGCATGACGTGGCACCAAAATAGTCATCAAAGTATCGGTAAAGGAATTGTGGGAGGGGGCCCGGTTAGGCCTGGAACAAGGAATGACCCACATACCCCATAAAAAGGCAAGTGTAGCTAGGACCCATGCGGGTACCCATTGCTGCACCTTTGATTTGGAGAAAGTGAGATGAGTTAAAGGAGAAGTTGTTGAGAGATAGAACGAGTTCAGCCAGGCGGAGGAGAGTGGTGGTGGATGGGAATTGTCCGGACCTCTTTTCGAGAAAGAAGCAAAGAGCTCTCAGGCCATCCTGGTGTGGGATGGAGGTGTAGAGAGATTGCACATCCATGATGAATAGAATGCGGTTAGAGCCCGCGAACTGGAAGCTGTCAATATGACGCAGTGAATCAGAGGAATCCCGGATGTAGGTGGGGAGGGAATGGGCCAGAGGAGCGAGGATGGAGTCAAGATAAGAGGAAATAAGTTCGGTGGGGCAGGAGCATGCTGACACAATGGGCCTGCCGGGACAGTCCTTTTTGTGGATTTTGGGAAGTAGGTAAAAGCGGGCTGTCCGGGGTTGGGAGACTAAGGTTGGAAGCTGTAGGGGGAAGACATCCGGAGGAAATGCGGTCGCTAACGGTATTGGAGATAATGGCTTGATGTTCAGTGGTCTGGTCATGGTCCAGGGGGAGTTAAGAGGAAGTATCTAAGGGTTGGTACTCAGCCTCTCCGAGGTAGAGGTCAGGGCGTCAGCTGACAACAGCACCCCTTTTGTCGACAGGTTTGATGACAAAGTCAGGGTTAGACCTGACGGAGTGAAGAGCAGAAAGTTCGGAAGGAGAGAGGTTGGAATGGGTGAGGGGGGCAGAAAAATTAAGACGGCCAATGTCCCGTCGACAGTTCTCAATGAAAAGATCGAGGGCAGGTAATTGTCCCGTCGGGGGGGGGGGGTTCCACTTGGAGGCAGAATGTTGGTGGCACATGAAAGGATCAGTGGAACGGGGGGAGGATTCTTGCCCAAAGAAGTGGGCACGGAGACGAAGGCGGCGAAAGAAGAGTTCAACATCATGTTTAGCACGGAATTCATTGAGGTGGGGACGTAAGGGTACAAAGCTGAGTCCTTTGCTGAGAACAGCACGCTCAGCCTCCGAGAGGGAAAGGTCGGAGGGTATGGTGAGCATGTGGCAAGGGCTGGGGTTGGGAGAAATGGGATACGAGGGATTGGGATTGGTGGAGGGCCTGGGATGGGCAGTGGTATTCATACTGGGAGAAATGGGGTATGAGGGATTGGGACTGGTGGAGGGCCTAGGATAGGCTGTGGTGTTGATGAGTTGTTGAAGCTTGCGTTCCTTACCATCTGTAAGAAACAGGAAAAGATTCTTGTTAAGACGTCGAATGATGCAAAGGATGAAATGAAAATGGGGACAGGGACAGCTTTGAGAGAGAGTAAGACGGTGCTGCTGGAGAGAGATGTCGAGTGTCTTCATGTGGTGGTGCATGGCACTGAGTATGGCTTTCAGGATGCGGCGAGAGCAGCCGTTGGAAGAATGTTGTATATCCTGGAGGTACCTGTAATCCTGGAGGCTACATGCAGGGTGAAATTTAAGTTGAAATCCCCGTGGGGTAAGTCGGAGACGAAGACGGTCACTGAGGAAGGAAATATGGCTGTGGAAGCAAGTCTTGGTAAATACCTTGTCCAACACTAAGAGAGAAATGGAAAGCAGTGAAGTTGGATAGTGAGGGAGGGACTTACGGAAATCCTGTCGGAGAGAAGAGCAGTGCTTCTTCAGGGTAGGCATTCCTGGAAGAGAGGTGGCAGTGAGTTAACCACTGGATAAAAACAAATTACTGCGGATGCTGGAATCTGAAACGAAAGAGAAAATGCTGGAAAATCTCAGCAAGTCAGGCAGCATCTGTAGGGAGAGAAAAGAGCTAACGTTTCGAGTCCGATGACTCTTTGTCAAAGCTAACAGACAGAGAAAGTGGGAAATAATTATACTGTGGAGTGAGAATGAAAGATGAGTCACAGCCACAGAAACCCAGGGAAACCGGGTGCTCATGGCCACAGAAACCAAGGCGAAAGAGTGCTAATGGCAGTCCCCAGAGAGGACAAAAGATGTGAAAGGTCAAACAGCAGGGAAACTATCAGAGGATGAACTGTAGACGTGGGGGGAGGGGAAGGGGGAAGCAAAGAGGAGAAAGGTGAAGGAAAGGTGGATCGGATTGGGGGGGGGGGGGGGGGGACAAATTAAATGTATATTAAGAAAGAAAGAAATGGTAAAAGACAGTTAAAATGAAAGAAAACAAATGGGCTGAGGTGGGGTACAGCTAATCATCTGAAGTTGTTGAATTCGATGTTGAGACCGGAAGGCTGTAGCGTGCCTAACCGGAAGATGAGATGTTGTTCCTCCAGTTTGCGTTGCGCTTCACTGGAACATTGCAGCAGGCCAAGCACAGACATGTGGGCATGGGAGCAGAGTCTTTTGTTAAAATGGCAAGCAACAGGAAGGTCAGGGTCCTGAATGCGCAGAGACCGAAGACCAGTGCCTCTTTGTTGCACTTGTTGTTAAAATAAAAACCTCCAGCAAAGCATCACACACCTTCCAATTTTTATTCCCTCTACAGGAAAGCAAATCGCCTTTTGCTGGATTGCAGCTGCATTCGTGAATTTGGTAACATGTGAAATTGAACTTTGCCCTATCTTTCCACAACACTGAAACTTCTGTTTTTATTTGATCCATTACACAACTCTGAATTTAGTTAGACAATTTTCAGCTGTAAACTAAACAAAGAAAACATGAGTCTGGGGATCCACCTCTTGGGATTCATCCTTTGTGGTCGGAAGGTATCTTCACATCACTTTTTTGTTGTTACTGAAGGGCCACTACCAAAAGTATTGAAATTGGTATCCATTACCTGGAGACTATTGGACATTACAAAACCGATTGACTAATGATGAGAGTGGTCATTTCTTCTCCCTAGATTCCATTCTACCTGATTTCTTGTATATCTTGCAGTCAGAGAACAGGAAGGAGATGTTCACATCGGGCTCTCCAATCGTCTCTGAAGCACCTGGAGATGACCATTTTTATTTTCCCTTTGGCATACACTAGTCTGTGAGACCAAGAACTCAGTAACCCTGGAGATGCACCACCATATTTCCTCCCTCTTGTGAACAAAGGAGGAGTCCTCCATCCAATTACAATATATGCATTTTGAATGAAGAGCATTGCTACATGCACAAGTATAATTGAAGTAGAACAAGAATTGATTAGAATTTCCTAGTTTGAAATTTGATTAGAAAAGTTGAATTGAACTGGGAAAGATTTCACTCTCTTCACATCAGAATGCATCCCTACCTAAGAGGGTACAGGAGAGATTGGCTATCTTACTTGATGTCTCTTACCTATTTCTCCCATGTCTGGCTACCAGCATGAGTTTGCATGTGACTGTTCTTCCAACTACATCTCTTTTCCGATGAAGAATTTTCTGGCTCCTAGCCCACCTGATATTGGTATGTTACCATGAGCATGAGGCACTTCACACCATTGGGCTTTGGAACTTGATTGCTTTCTACAAGTACACTCACTCGCTCTGAAAATTGGTGATTTTAAAAAGTTGCCTACAAGATTTCCACTTTTTGAAATACTTTCATCCTAGGCCTTGCCAGAGAGGCCAGAATGTATTACTCATCCCTAGTTGATTTGATTGAGTGGTATGCTAGCCCATTTCAGTGGACAGTTAAGAGTCAGCCAAATTGTCGTGGGACAGTGGTTTTCTTTCCTTAAAGGACTTCACTGAACCAGTTACATGTTCACAGCAACCTAATGGCTTCATATTCATTTTTCCTCATTCTAGACACTTATTTGCAGGTGTTTTTTTGAACTAGATTTAAATTCTCATTCCGCCAAAATGTGTTTTAAATTCTGGATCTCTGCATTATTCGTTCCAGTAAGATTTTTAAAAAAGTTATTTCGGGGGACATGAATGTCGCTCGCACAGCCAATAATTTTATTGTCCATCCCTAATTGCCCTTGAGCAGATGGTAGTTAAGCTGCCTTCGTGAATCACTGGAGTTCGTGGTGTAGGTACACCCACAGTGCAGTTAGGGAGCGAGTTCCAAAATTATTATAGTCGGATTTACTATACCATTGCAACTTTCCAAGGCAAGCAATAAAAACAATTGCTAATTAAAAATGAAAGATAAAATTAATTTATTTACAGTACATTTTTTGCAGCATAACCTGAGTTATTGCAAGACTCAACATTCTAATGCTCTTAATTTAAAGAGTAGTACAGTCTTTTGTGATTCTTCCAGATATTTAAACTCCTGACCCCATGGCTACCTAAAGTGACAAACCATATTGCAGCAGTTTTCTGCTCATCAGAGATTGCTTTGCCTATCTATCCTTGATGTTGTTTTTAAAAATATTTTTCCAGGATGGTCTTTTCCAAGAACTCTCTAATCTGGCATCTATGCAGTTAACAAACATTCTGGTTTCTGTACCCCTGTAAATGTAGTGTATTGAAGCAGCTGTATCTTGTACCAGGGAGCAGTGGATGTGGGTTTGCAATACATTTATTTCCCCTCTCTCTGAGTCTCCTGTCTTTGCCATCCTATTTTTCCCCAAGAAAGAGGACAGGAAAAGACAGTCCGATGCATCCAACCATTCCCCCCTTGACATGATCTAAACTTCATACATCATCACCTCATCCTACTTTCGGGGCCAGCAATCATACACTTCTTGAAGGAGTGAAGCACAGAGGGTGTCACATGCTCCCAGGCCGGTTTGTGAATGAAACTCTTGGGAGCAGGATACCTGTCCAAAGCCGTCCTCCCCCACCCACCTCCCGGCTGTGGTTCATCCAAGCCATGAGGAGATCAAAGTCATTTGGATTAAAATACACCGCCAAGTAGAAAAAAGGTCAATAAAGGAAAGTCTTGTGTGTTTACAAAGACGACAAAAGATGTCAATGATAAAGGGCTGTGCCTCTCTTAGCAAATTACAATTTATTATGGCACGGTAGCACAGTGGTTAGCACTGTTGCTTCACAGCGCCAGGGACCCAGGTTCGATTCCCGGCTTGGGTCACTGTCTGTGTGGAGTCTGCACGTTCTCCCTGTGTCTGCGTAGGTTTCCTCCGGGTGCTCTGCTTTTCTTCCACAAGTCCCGAAAGACGTGCTTGTTAGGCGAATTGGACATTCTGAATTCTCCCTCTCTATCCGGACAGGTGCAAGAATGTGGCGACTATTTTTTTCTTACAGTAACTTAATTGCAGTGTAATTGTAAGCCTACTTGTGACTCTAATAAAAATTATTATTACTCCGGTTGCCCCACTTCTCCACCCTTTCACTCTCGCTATGCAATTCTTTTTCTCTTCAGGTAATTAACCAATTCACTTTTGAAAGCCATGGTCGTATCCAACCCAATTTCAGTCTCAGGCAGAGCATTTCCAGATTCTAACCACGCGCTGTGCAGAATGAATTTCCTCATGCTGCTGCTGTTTCTTTTGACATTCATTGTATATCAATGTTCTCTGGTTCTCAGCTCTTCTGTCAATGGAACCAGTTTCTCCCTATCTACTCTGTCCAGACCCCTCATGGTTTTGTGCATCTCTGTCAAATCTCTTCCCAACTTTTTTCTAAGGAGAACAGCCCCAGCCTCTTCCATCTGTCCATACAACTGGTAATGCTGTGTTTGTAGACGTATTGTGACCAGTCCAGTTCAAATTGTTCCTTGGCTACTAAGCTATCAGAGCCTCATAATGAAGTTCAGCAGCACCAACAAGAAGAGCTGCTACCAAATTCAAAAATTCTAATGTTACTTGGTCAAACAAAAATCTGAAAAATGTATTAAATATTGAGACCATACAATAGTTCAAATAATATGTCTTGTATATGTAAACAATCCCTAAGTCACATTCCTACAGCTCCTCCTTGTGTTCATTCTTGAGCTTATAAAAATTCGGCAACCCAGTAAGGGAGGGAAGCCGAAGGACAATATTGCCCCCACTTCCTCTATCACGTCTGTTACATGTCTGTGTCTAGCTAAGAGTTGACAATGAGCCAAGCATGCAAAGTTTGAATGGTGGCCGTCCTGGCTCAAATGCTGTGTCTGGCATGGAGCTGAGTCTCCCATTTATCCTTCATTGTATATTTTTTACATATAGAAAACAGCTAAAATGATTAACAATTATAGGTGCATATTCTATATTTGATTCTAAAACTGCTCTAAAGATGTGTTCATATAACGGTGAAATCCCAGCAGATTGGGTGCTCCTGCATATATATGTGTTTGCTGGATAATGTCGTGCAATCAGTCTTTGAAAAGAAGGAAGCTGAAAGTGCACAGTGTCATAAGTCATAGTGCGTAGTTGGCTGTATGTCTGAACTCCTCGCTTAAGAACTGCAGCCTCTTTCAAAGCTTTCCCATACTAACTGTACATTGGCCTTATGCTATTTCAATCCCCTGCTGTCTTTCTACCTTAAATTAATGCTTTCATGCTGCATTTGAAGTTGTGACTGTGAAGTTATATCAGTGTAAATAGCTATGTTAGTTTTCGCTTTATATAGGCCTAGGTGTTGCTGTCGTATTTGCATTGTATGTTTGAACAATTGAAAGTTGCAGTTTTGGAGAGAGAAAATACTTTTCATAACTGGAAATGTGTTTTTTTTTCTCTTTTCCCTTCCATCTATATCGTTCTAGGAGCTGCTGTCAATCTAACCTTAGTTACGCCTGAAAAGGCCATCAAACTTGCTGCAAATGATTTCTTCCGTCAAATGCTCTCCAAAGATGGGTGAGTGGGAATTTACTCTAACAAATTAAGACAAAGGTGAATGTACTGGGGAGAAATGGGGATTTCTCATCTGAAATGTAGTTTTATACACAGCAGCCAAAACTTGATGCTACTGACTGACTAATCAGAAATTATGCATTCTTCACCTCTTCAATGAATACAATTCCAAGACTGCCATTAAACATATTGGAGATTATTAAATTATCTCAGCTAGCCCAGACTGCAGCTATAGACGTGTTTTGAAAATGTTATTTGTTCCAATGCTAAATGCAGAAATGAAATGTTTCTGCGTTCAAATGCTCAAAGTTATCAAATTGCACCTGAATGCTGTGCCCAGAGTACCTGGGCCATGTTAAGCCTGTGTTTATTTGTGCTGCAGCACGAGGGGGAGCGCTTCCTGTTTGATAATGTGTTTAACTCTGTGTTTAAATTCAAGTTTGTTTTAACATAAAAGATACCTATTGGTCAAAGTCATCACTCCAGAATGAAGTATCCTTTCCTCACTGTTGCACAAATTAAAAAGGCTGTTTGGGGTTCTCATCCGGTATCCTAACAAATGTTGGGGTCAAGTCCGGTATCCTGACGTTGCTTTCTGTCGCTGTATTATGCATTTTTAAAGCAAGTTTGTGACCTGGAAATGTCTCCTTTACCACAAAATCAGTCATTGGGAAAAGAATTGCAGCTACTCTGAGAGCAACCATTTTAACAGCCAGGTTCTCGAAATGGCAAAAATAATGACTGTAAGTGTTTTAAATCGTTTGTTTCAACATTGCTTCACCTCAAAATTTGTCATCATCAGATTTTAGACAGTGTGAGTTCCCTTGCCTAGCCAAATTGAGGAAATCTATCCAGTGAATTGCTGGAAATAGGACCTTTAGTGGAAGAACTTGAATGTGTGTTTCCTTAATGACTGTGAATTCTATTTATATATCTTCCTTCCGTGTTCAGAATTTAACGGATTATGATGGACCTTAATTTGGAGCTTTATCTATGATGAAGGGTTTTATTTAAGGTAAAGGCTTGCATATGATTAAAGGCAGCAATACTGTTTTTCAAATAATGAAGTAGTGAGTAGAAGATACCAGGGGGTGACAGAATAGATATTTTTTGGGTGAGAGAGAATCTTGGAAAGCAAACTTAGATACTCGACAGCGGAGTTTCACCATTGGTAAATATCAATATAAATGTATTTTGAATAAAACGTTTAAGAAAAAAATAATCAGCCAATATAGGGCTCAAAACCATGACCCCGGGATGAAGAAAGAGTCCCATTGTCCATCATCTGAGCTAGCTGACTGTGTATGAACTCACTGTACAAAGCCATTTCAACCCATTCCAATAAATCAAAGGTGAAATATAATTTAATAGTTAAAATTGCAATGTTAAACTGGCCTTTTTGCAAAATTCAACTGGCCTGGGAACAAAGCTGTATGCACCCACCGCATGCACCCACCATCTTGTTGTAGAATATGCATGCACCGCCGACTGCAGTGCAGGCTGAGTGTGGATGCACATCTGTTCCTGAAACCTTCTGGTTGAGAGCAGGAGTTACAGTACCAAATTAATTTCCCAGCATGCAGAGGCCTTGGGTGGGATTTTCCAGTTGTTCCTGCCAGTGGGATCATCTGGTCCCACTGATGATGAGCCCCAAACATGCGTTCCCCGATGGTGGAGGGTGCGGACAACGGGGAACCCTGTTCCCGCCACTGGCCGATGGCAGGCCACCTCTGCAGCTGTAAAACATGGCGAGGTGAGCAGAAAATCCTGCTCCTAGTGTGCCTTTTATGTATTGTCATCACTTTTTAACCTGGTCAGCTTGAACTTTCCATGAGAACCTAAATGACTGGATGCTGGCTGCAATCTGGGTGCAGTTTGCTAACTCTTTTCAAGAGTTGAAGGGTGCTTTTTGGTCGCCATTAAATGATAGAAAAGTTGCAAATCATGTGGCATGAAAGACATGACCAAACAATTACTGAATTTTTAGACGTGCCAGAAAAACTAATACTTGCCCATGTGCAAGATTTACATAAGCCAGCATTGAGCTGGGTTCCTGACGTAAAGGTGAAATAAGTGTAAGAAGGGAGTTGTGCTGATGACTCACTTGGCACCCTAGAGGTGCCAACAGCATGACAAAATTTTGGGATGAGTGTCAAACAGCTACTGCAGAAATGCTCCCAGCTGGTGGAGTCACAGTTCAGTGAGCTACAGGATGTGCCCATGCTGAAATCTGGGTGATCATGGTGAATCATGTGGACACTCTATTGGTGAGGTGTGCAATTCACCATATGACATAAGAAGAGCTCCTGGTACTTGTCGCCCACCTCACAGGGACTCAACCTCCACTTGTTAGTGGTCCAGTAGCTTATGACTATATGCCTTGAAGCTGGAGGTAAGTGGGATTTCTTTGGCATCCAAAGCAGCTTCAAAGATGGGAACCAAATCAAATCTCTATGGCAGACTGTAATCAAGTATTTGAGCACTGCTGGTTTACATAATCCTAGGACACTGTTGATGATCAATGAGCTGCACTGTTAGAAAGATAAGCCTGTGTCTAGAGGGTGGGATTCGTTCCACTCAGCTTCAGATAGCCCTGCAGGCCTAAGCCTAAATCAGATGGACCTAGCTGAATGTTGAGAAGCCTACAAATGACAATACTCTCAGATAATAGGTGGTTTTAGTTGGTTAGATTGCAGCAACACACTTGGGAAAATTTCAAGACCGTGGCAATGCCAGTATACACTCTTCTCCCTAACCGTAAGTAATTGGGAAGTGTGTTATGAGGGAAAGATTATGTGCTCCATTTTGGGCAAAGCAAAACCCTAACAATGGGTGTAGATTTCCAAGTCATTTGTTTCCGACACTTTTTAAATATGTCAAAACACATGACTTTCTCTGAGTGACACCACATGAATGTACTTCAGATTACAAATTTTAAAGTGGTGGCATCTCCTGATTCAGGTAAAACTCACAAAATGTCTGCAAGGCCCATTGCAACAATATTTAAATAAGGGGTGCAGTATACTGTGACTTTCCCAAATTCTTAAATCCCTTGAGATGGCGTGTTGTTATGGACTATATAATTTTACTGATCCAGGTAACGTGGGCAATATTTTGAAAGATCATGAAAAGCCGGATTTTTTAGCTTTGATTTTTTTTTTAGAGCCCAATTCTTTTGCTGTATCTAGCTTTGTTTGGTATTAACTTGTTTTAACCTTGCAGACAATCAAAGTTATTTGTAGCTCTGGCTGGCTCAGATTCCTATGGAATGCGAAAAGCGAGCAGATGCTCTTGCACGCAATCACTATGTATGATGGCTGTTTCCGACATATGAGAAGCTGGTGATTGGGGGATGGGAGATGCAGAATAACACAAAGAAGCTCTCCCTCCCTCCCTCTCAAATCTAATGTGTAAAAATAAATCTTGTTAATTAAACTTCCAATATGACTTGTTGGAATGGTCTATGTCTTCTGGTTTACCTGCGTTGCTTGCTTATAGTTTACCCTTCAGTACTGGCGTGCTATTGCATAACTGGAACAAAGCCAAATGTCATCTTATCCTTTGCATTGCAGATGCAGCAACCATGGAGCTTTGTATAGAAAACATCTGAATTAATTAGTTTTCTTAAGATGTGAGCAAAACCTTTTGAGCAAAGTTCTCAGGAAATGTGCCCAATACTTAATAGGGAGTGATGCGACCATCAATTCACTCGAAGACACGTAGAGAAGTAAACCGTGGTTTTAATCAGCTTAGAACTGAGCCTGCCTGTGACCGGTACAACACTGAAGGTGGCCCCGCAGGTCAGCAGCTCTTATACTTCCTGTAAAGGGGGTGGAGCCATGGGCGGAGCCCGTACATGCCCCAACATATCCCCTGTGGGTGAAGCCACACAATGGCCCATAGGTAGAGCCCACAGGGTTAATAACATAACAGTGCACTGGTGAATTATCAGTAATTATACATTCACCACATTCACTCCCTGATAAAAAATGAAGTCCGGCGGGGGGTGACGGGCCCCCATTGGTCAAGCGTGGCGGGCGGTGAGGACGATGGCATCCAAGATGGCGGCCCCCATGGATTGCACGTGATCGGCCGCGTGGGGGAGGATGGCCAAGATGGCAGCCCCCATTAGTTGCACATGTTATGCGGAGTCGGCAGACGCGCTGCCACCTTGCGGGGTCTGCGGGCCTGAGAGTCTGTGGATCGGGTCTGAGTTCGCGTTCTTAGACCTGGCCAGGTAGACCTTGGCGAAGTGTCCTTTTCGTCCGCAGCTGCTGCAGTTCGCGTTGCGGGCCGGGCAGTGCAGTCGGGGGTGTTGGGACTGGCCGCAAAAGTAGCAGGGTAGCTCCCCATGATGGGCGGGTGGCCGCACGGCACAGGCCTGGGGTAGTCTCGGGTCGGGGGCCCACGAGGGGATCGTGTGATCGGCCGGGAATGCAGTAAGGCTCTGAAAAGCGGCCTCCAGAGAGGCAGCCAGTTTTACCATGTCGTCCAGGTCCTGGGCCCCTTTTTCGAGCAGGCGCTGTCTCATATAGTTCGATCGGACCCCCGCCACGTAAACGTCTCGGACGGCGAGCTCCATGTGCTGAGTGGCCATAACGGCCTGATAGTTACAGTTGCGCGCGAGGGCTTTGAGGTCACGTAGGTAATCATCTAGAGACTCCCAGGGGCGCTGGCGGCGAGTGGTGAAGACGTGTCGCACGTATACCTCATTCACAGGCCGCACATAGAGGCGTTCAAGTAGTGCGAGGGCTTCTGTATAGGAAGCGGCTTCGTCGAGCTGGACAGAAATGCGATGGCTCACCCGTGCGTGGAGGAGGCTCAGCTTCTGTTAGTCAGTGACGGATAGCGGAGACGACGCAGCGAGATAGGCCTTCAAGCATCAAAGCCACTGTGAAAAAATGTATTTCGCCTCCGCGGCCTGTGGATCGAGTTCCAGTCTGTCAGGTTTGAGGGCTGATTCTATAGTAGTATTTTAAGCTGATTAAATTGATGCGACCATCAATTCACTCGAAGACACGTGGAGAAATAAACCGTGGTTTTAATCAGCTTAGAACTGAGCCTGCCTGTGACCGGTACAACACTGAAGGCGGCCCTCTTATACTTCCTGTATAGTGGGTGGAGCCATGGGCGGAGCCCGTACATGCCCCAACATATCCCCTGTGGGTGAAGCCACACAATGGCCCATAGGTAGAGCCCACAGGGTTAATAACATAACACAGTGCACTGGTGAATTATCAGTAATTATACATTCACCACAGGGAGGGAAGTACATCCTCCTTTACTTGTATTGATCATTTTTGTTAGTTTTCAAAAGTTTTTAAAAAGATTTTATTTCTTAAAATAAAATATAACCTTGGGAGCAGAGCCCTGGTGCTGTCCATTTATTGTGGCTCAAGTCTTGCTTGCAGCCAGGATTAAAGGAAATGAAAAAGCCCCAGAGGACATTCTTCGGCATCACAAATTTAGTGCATTGCAAGGAAGAGTCAGTCCCATTTGCTTTTCTACGTGACAGATCAAAACTTGAGTACTGACTTTACCAAACAGGACATGACCAAGTTAAATATTGACAACCAAAGACCTGCTCACATTACTTTTTGAAATTACTTATATAATTGTTTTAGGCACATGAATATTAATAAGGACTTATACATATCGAAGACTTCATGTGTCCCGAAACTTGCTTCCCCATCAAACATAATTGTTTGAAAGAGAGGAAATGTCGATTGGGGCTTTCCACCTCTCAACTAGAACTTGCCAGTCGATCATAATATCCTTGTGTGTATAAAACACCAAGGTATTCCTTAATGTTATGCAAACCTAAATGTACAGTTATTCAGATGTCTCAAAATAGTGAAACTTCATCCAAATGAACTAAGCATAAATTAATATTTATGGGGCGCATCTCAAGGACAAAGGTTTTTCCCACTGCATTCTCTGTTCATTTATGGATCTGGGGATAATTTTGATTGAATATGTGTATTTTGATTGATTTATTGAGAATTATTGCAAGCATATCCTCTGATTCCTCACCACCCTGATAGTTGCTGTCAGGTATCAAATTCCAGTATGTTTACTTTTCTCCATTTATTATACGGGATCTGTTACATTGTTGTAAAGTTGAGGTCATTTACACAGCTAACTACTCCAAAATTGGTGTTCTCATTTTAATTTAATCAGTTTTTCTCCCTTGCTGTTCTGTAGGCCCTGACACTTAATACAGGTTAGATGCAAATTGTCATAGGTTAGATGCAAATTGTCATCATAATTGCGAATGGAACTTTGGCCTTTTTCAAGGGAGCTGGAAAATAAAGAAGAGGAAGTGCTGCTTCAGTTGGTCAGGTCCCATCTTGAATACCATATTCAGTTTTGGGCACCAAACTTTGGAATAGATAGCTTTGGAGGGAATGTAGAATAGATGCGACCGGCTATATAATTTTGGATTGAGTTTAGATGGTTGACAGGGGATCTCAACTTTTTTAAATGATGAAGGAATGTGAGCTACCTTTACCCTTTTGGGGGGGGAACATGAACGGGAACAAAGGGGTATGTATAAACTTTTAAATGAGAGCCTGGCCATTGAGAAGTGAAATCCGAAAGTACCATTTCACACAAAGCTGGTGGACATCTGGAACTCTATTTTCCAACCCTCTGCCTCCTCAAAGTCTGTTGAAGTTTTCAAATCGGAGATTGAATTGTTGTTATGCAAGGATGTTCATGCATATGGATCAGAGACAGGCAAATGGAGCTGTTAAAATCATCCATAATTTAACAGAATGGTGAAGCAGACGCAAAGGGATTCTCCTGTACCTCACCAATGGACATTCTAACATGTGGATCTAGATATTAAAATTTGTAGACTACCTACCTTTAAAGTGCAACGCAACCAACTCCAATTCCTTTGTATATATTCCAGTGAGAAATCGCTGAATGGTGAATAGGAGTTGATATTCACACCGGATGAATGTGCTCCAGCAATGGATGCTGTGCTTCAGACATGGAGTTAATACACTGTATTTATATAATTAAATCAAAACCATAATCTTCAGATTCTACAAAGTCAATCTGACAGTATTTAAAAATAGATTACTACTGTAACTTGAACATGTAAAGCATTTAATAATTTGATTTTAAGAAGCAAATTATATAACTTATTAAGTCTGAATGTGTGTATGTTGGCAAAAGATGTGAAAACATTTGTTGAGAAAAATGTGGTTAGTAATACAAGCAGTTGATAGAGGAAGGACTATGGGGATGGTGGTAGGTGAAAATAAAATGGGCTGCCAGATCACAAGCAGCAGATTTACACTGTTATATAGTTGGGAACCACTGTCCTTGTTTGTAATGAAAAGATTCCATGCAATATCCATCCGGTAATAATCCTTACAAATAGAGAAATATGGCTAATCATATTATTGACAACCAAAGGGGCACAGGTAATCAGGATGTTTTCTTTTAAATATAAGACTGACATCACAAAATTAGAACCTCGAGGATTAGCTTGCTTATTTTGGCTGGCTTTAGTGTTGAAAGCCCCCAGAGATGAGTTGAACCAATCTATTTGGGTAGGTTGGCTAGATAAAGGGATCTGTGATGAGTTTGCTAATCTCAGTCTGACTAGAAGTACGGGTGTTAAAATTGGCATCAGTAACCTTGGGCTGCAGTGTAGAAATTCATCAGCCCAGGGTGCTTGTCTGGCATCTTGATAATTACCCAGTAACCCATGCTGAAATGTGTGTGTTTGTGTTACGATATATAAGGATAATTTGCAGCTGCAAGTGCTTCACAAAACTGAATAGGTCACTTACATTCACTAGCTGACACATGGACAATAGCAGCTATGGAAAATCCACCTGTAATGTTGACTGATAAAATTAAAGAGCGATCACTACCTTAAGGGATTTCTTTGATAATATAGAAATTTGGTGTCAGATTCCAGGCTTCAGTAGAAAACAAGCCGAGCATTAATTAACCATGGCTGAATGCCTTCCTGCTCATTGTTGAAACATATGGTAAAATGAATTTTAAAAAGAGATGAATTGCAGCAGCAACTGTACATGACATTTTTAAAATTCATTTTTATGGGATAGGCTTCGCTGGCTAGGCCAACATTTGTTGCCCATCCCTAATTGCACCTGACAATGTGGTGGCGAGCTGCCTTCTTGAACCGCTGCAGTCCATGTGGTGCAGGTACACCCACAGTGCTGTTAAAAGAGGGAGTTCCACAATTTTGACCCTGTGACAGTGAAGGAACGGCAATATATTTCCAAGTCAGGAATGGCACGATACTTCCAAGTCAGGATGGTGAGTGACTTGGAGGGGAAACTTTCAGATGGTGGTGTTCCCATGTACCTGCTGCCATTGTCCTTCTAGATCGTAGTGGTTGTGGGTTTGGAAAGTGCTGCCTAAGAGTCCTTGGTGAGATCCTGCAGTGCATGTTGTACATGAAGCACATGTACATGTACACGTAGCAGAGGGAGTTAATGTTTGTGGAAGGGGTGCCAATCAAGTGAGCTGCTTTTTCCTGGATGGTGTCGAGCTTCTTGAGTGTTGTTGGAGCTGCACTCATCCAGGCAAGCAATGAGTATTCCATCACACTCCTGACTTGTGCCTTGTAGGTGATGGACAGGCTTTGGGGAGTAACTTGCTGCAGGCTTCCTAGACTTTGACCTGCTCTGGTAGCTACAGTATTTCTGTGGCTAGTCCAGTTCAGTTTCTGATCAATGGCAAGCCCCAGGATGTTGATAGTGGGGGATTCAATGATAGTAATGCCATTAAATGTCAAAGGACAATGATTTGATTCTCTCTTATTGGAGATGGCCATTACCTGACACTTGGGCAGCAAGAATGTGACTTGTGACTTGTCAGCCCAAGCCTGGATATTATCCAGGTCTCAATGCATTTGCACTTGGATTGCTTCAGTGTCTGAGGAGTTGGAAATGGTGCTGAACATTGCACAATCAGCAAACATCCCCACATTTGCGTAAACATCCCCACATTTGACTTTATGTTCGAAGGGAGGTCATTAATGAGGCAGTTTGAGATGGTTGGGCCAAGGACACTTCCCTGAGGAACCCCCTGCAGTGATGTTCCAGGTCTGAGATAACTGGTCTCCAACAAGCACAACCATTTTCCTTTGTGCTTGGTATAACTCCAACCAGTGGAGAGCTTTCCTCCTGATACCCATTGACACCAGTTGTGCTTGGGCTTCTTGATGCCACACTTTATCAACTGCTGCCTTGATGTCAAGTACAGTCATTCTAACCTCACCTCTGCAGTTCAGCTCCTTTGTCCATAATTGAACCAAGGCTGTAATGAGGTCAGGAACTGTGTGACCCTGGCGGAACCCAAACTGCGCGTCAGTGCGCAGATTGTGAAGTAAGTTCAGCCTGATAGCACGGTTGATGACCCCTTCCATCACTTTACTATTAATTGAGAGTAGACTGATAGGGTTTGGATTTGTCCTGCTTTTTGTGTATAGGACACACATGGGCAAGTTTACACATTTCTGAGTAGATGCCAGTGTTCTAGCTGTACTGGAACAGCTTGGCTAGGGGTGCGGCAGGTTTTGGAGCACAAGTCTTCAGAACTTTTGCCAGAATATTGTCAGGGCACATATAAAGTCATAAATAGGGTCATAGATGTTTACAGCATGGAAACAGGCCATTCGGCCCAGCTTATTCATGCCGCCTAGTTTCTATCACTAAGCTAGTCCCACTTGCCCTCATTTGGCCCATATCCCTGTACATACACCCTGCCCATGTAACTGTCTAACTGTTTTTTAAAGGAACAAATTGTACCTGCCTCTGGCAGCTCTTTCCAGATGCTCACCACCCTCTGTGTGAAAATATTCCCCTCTGTTCTCTTATATATCTTCTGCGGTATCCAGCAATTTCGTGAGTTAGATTTTTGATTTACAAGGGCATCGAGAATTTGGATTAGGGGGTAGGATGAAGACAGGAAAGTGGAATTAAGGCCACAATCCGATCAGCCATAATCTTATTGAAAGATTGTGCAAGAGCAAGGGGCCGAATGTCCTACTCCTCCCATTTCTTTTGATCTTAAGTAATGGAGGAAATATTACTTTTTGCAAGTAGGTCCCACAAATGGCAACGAGATAATGATGTTTCAGTGATGTTGGTTGTATGGTATATATTGGCCCAGGCATCAGGGAGAATTTCTTTCACTTTGAATAGTGTCATGGAATCTTTTACGTTCACGTGAGAGCGGCACGGGGCCTTGGTTTAACCTCTGATCTAAAAGACAGTGTAGTGATGTCTATATGTGCATGTACACAAGGGGTTAATGTGTAATCAGTAGCACCACATGATCACTAGAGGGCCGGACCAACAGGGGTATAAAAGGCAACCGCATTGGGCCTCTCTCTCTCTCTTGGGTGCACTGTGACCAGGGCAATAGCAGAGTAGTTCAGATGGCTAGTGGAGTTACGTATAGTTACTGTAGTTAGATCTTGTTAACCTTATCACTAGTATCAAAGTTAAAGTAAAGAACTCCTGCAATTATTGTTATAGTTACTCAATAAACCTTTTGTTACTACTGGACGTGTTCGAGTCTTCATTGAGATTCAGATGACCTCATCACTAACCAAGGTTTGAGTAGCACATGTTACCTACCACACTGGTAACAAAACAGACAGCACTTCTGACAATATAACCCTCCCTAAATACAGACATATCAACTGAGATTATGAGCTTTTGAGTACCTGGAGTGGAATTTAAAAGACAACCTATTCACTCAGAAGAGAATACTACCACCTAGGCCATGACTGACATCTTTGTGCTGGGTATGTTTTCATTAAGTTTTTCTCTCATGCTGAATTGCAATGCAATTTGCAAGATCATCTGTCTTTAAGACCATTTGCCTGTCATAACAAATTTCAGATTCCTCCAAGGAATTTATTAGCTTTTTCTAATTAATCTGTAAATATAATTTGTAGTCCAACCGTTTGAATTGTCAGAAACCTCAAATGCATGACCCAAGCTGTTAAGAAAAATACAATTCATATTTAATAATATTTTTGTGCTCATCACGCTGAGAGATGTCAATGCTCGGGAATGGAACACTTTGGGGCATTGTCAGCATCATACAGTCTAAAAGCAAGAATGTAATTTGGCCTGGATAAGTGTAACAGGCGTTCTGCTTTACCCTGACAGATAGGGTGAAAATGGAAAAGGCAGAGCATGGATGGAACTATATTTTCTGTGTATTATATGATATACTTGATATTCAGTGTTATCAAAGTTTATTTGGATTTATTGTCATTTGTACTGAGCTACAGTGAAAAGTATTGTTCTGTACACACTCCAGATTGTTCCAAACATGAAAAACATAGGACATATGATAGATACACAATATAAATACATAGAAACATACATCGGGTGAATCATACAGAGTGTAGTACTACTCAGTAGAGGAGATGTGTGGAGAGATCAGTTCAGTCCATCAGAGGGTCATTCAGGACTCTGGTAACAGTGGGAAGAAGCTGTTTTTGAATCTGGGCGTGTTCTCAGACTTTTGTCTCTCTTGAAAGAGGTTGGAAGAGGGAAAAACCCTAGGTGGGAGGGGTCTTTGATTATGTTGCCCGCTTTCCCAAGGCAGCGGGAGGTGTTGACCGATTCAGTTGATGGGAGGCAGGTTTGCGTGATGGACTCAGCTGTCCTCACAACTCTTCTTATGGTCTTGGGCTGAGCAGTTGCCATACCAGGCTGTGAGCAGCCAGATAGGATGCTTTCTGTGGTGCATCTGTGACTCAGCAATTTTTAGTATGGATGTGCTGAATTTCCTTCGTGTCCTGAAGAAATATAGGCGCTGTTGTGCTTTCTTGGTCGTAGCATCGACGCGGGTGGACCAGGACAAATTGTTGGTGATATGCACACCTAGGAATTTGAAGCTGTCTACCATCTCCACCTTGGCACCATTGATAAAGACAGGCGTGTACGATACTTTGCTTCCTGAAATCAATGACCAGCCCCTTAGTTTTGCTGACATTGAGGGAGAGATTGTTGTTGTTACACCACGTCACTAGGTTCCCTAACTCCCTCCTGTACGCTGATTCATCGTTGTTCAAGGTCTGACCCACTACACTTATGTCATCAGCAAACGTTTTGATGGAGTTGGAGCCAAACTTTTTATATGAGCTTGGCTGGGATTATGGTTTTGAAGCCGGAGCTGTAGTCAATGAATAGGAATCTGACGTAGGAGTCCTTGTTGTCGAGATGCTCCAGGGATGAGTGTAGGGCCAGGGAGATAGCGTCTGCTGGATCGTTTGTGATGGTATGCGAATTGCCGTGGATCAAGGCTTTCTGGGAGTATGGAGTTGATATGTCTCATGACTTGAAAGAGACTCTAGGATGGTATGTTGCCTCCCTGGTGCCAGGATCAAGGAAATCTCTGAACGAACACAGGACATCCTGAAGGGGGAGGGTGAACAGCCAGAGGTCATAGCACACATACGTACTTACGACATAGGCCAGAAGAGTGATGAGGTCGTGCAGAAGGAGTTCAGGGAGTTAGGCAGTATGCTAAAAAGCAGGACCTCTAGGGTTGTAATCTTGGGATTACTCCCTGTGCCACGTGCCAGTGAGGCGAGAAATAGGAGGATAGTGCAGCTAAACTGGTGGTGCAGGAGGGAGGGTTTCAGATTTTTGGACCATTGGGATCTCTTCCGGCGCAGGTGGGACTTGTGTAAGAAGGATGGGTTGCATCTAAGGTGGAGGGGCACTGATATCCTGGCTGGGAGGTTTGCTTGATTCACTCGGGAGGATTTAAACTAGTATGGCAGGGGGGTGGGAACCAGCATGTGAGTTTAGAAGGTCTAATAACTGAAGGGGAAATAGAGAACCAAAATAAAAGAACAACATCACCCTTAGGCAGAGCAAAAAAGGTGCCAAGTATGAAAAGGGAGGTGGTCAATGCAGGACTGTGGGTGTTGTACCTAAATGTGCGCAGTTTACGGAACAAGGTAAATGAGCTTGTTGCGCACATTGAAATTGGCCGGTACGATGTTGTGGGCATCACAGAGACGTGGCTGCAAGGGGATTAGGGCTGGGATTTAAATATCCAAGGATATGTGACCTATTGAAAGGATAGGCAGATGGGAAAAGGGGCGGGGTTGCATTGAAGTTAAATCGACAGCAAGGAGCGATATAGGATCAAAAGGCATAGAATCTCTGTGGGTAGAGTTGAGGAATCGCAAAGGTAAAAAGACCCTGATGGGAGTTATGTACAGGCCCCCTAGCAGTAGTCAGGATGTGGGCCAGAAAATAAATCAGGAGATGGAAAAGTCATATAAAAAAGGCAATATTGCAATAATCATGGGGAGCTTCAATATGAGGTGGACTGGGAAAATCAGGTTGGTAGTGGATTCCAAGAAAAGGAATTTGTAGAATGTCTAAGAGATGTTTTTTTGGAGCAGCTTGTGACACAGCCTACTAGGGAACAGACAATTCTGGATTTGGTGATGTGTAATGAGGCAGACTTGATTAGGGTACCTAAGGTGAAGGAACCCTTAGGGAGCAGTGACCACAATATGGTAGAATTTACCCTGCAGTTTGAGAGGGAGAAGGTGGAATCAGATGTAATGGTTTAACAATTAAATAAGGATAACTACAAAGACATGAGGGAGGAGCTACCAGAGTTGATTAGAAAGGGAGCCGAGTAGGGAAGACAGTGGAACAGCAATGGCAGGAGTTTTTTGGGTTATTCGGGAGGCACAACAGAAATTCATCCCAAGGAGGAGGAAACATGCTAAGGGGGGGGCAAGGCATCCATGGCTGACGAGGGAAGTCAAGAACAGCATAAAAGCTTAAGCAAGAGCATACAAAATTTCCTTGCCTCCCCCCCCACCTCACTGGTTCCCCCCTATTGTTCCCCGTCTCCTCCCTCTTCCGCCACCCCCTCTCCCCTTCTCCTGTGGTTCGCCCTTCTTTTCTCTTAGGTTTATCTGCTATCCCCCCCCCCTGGTCTATCCCTCCCTCCCCCGCCTCGGCTACTTTCCCCTGATTCTTGGCTACCTGGCTATTCTTCTGCTTGTTCGTTGGCCACAAACAGGTCCCGGAACAATTGGGGCTCCCACGTTCTGTGGAAGCCGTCGTCTGACCCTTGGATGGCGAATTTGATTTTCTCCATGGCGGGCAATCAGGGAGGCAAAGGCAAGGGCATCCGCCCTCCCCAGAAATAGATCTGGCTGGTCTGATACCCTGAGGACCGCCACGTTCGGGCATGGCTTCACCCTCATCCCCACCACTTTGGACATTGCCTCGAAGAAGGCTGTCCAGTACCCCGCAAGTCTGGGGCAAGACCAGACCATGTGGGCGTGGTTGGCCGGGCCTCCTTGGCATCGTTCACATCTATCCTCCACCTCCGGGAAGAACCTACTCATACGAGTTCTTGTTAACAACAAAGAACAAAGAAATGTACAGCACAGGAACAGGCCCTTCGGCCCTCCAAGCCCGTGCCGACCATACTGCCCGACTAAACTACAATCTTCTACACTTCCTGGGTCCGTATCCTTCTATTCCCATCCTATTCATATATTTGTCAAGATGCCCCTTAAATGTCCCTATCGTCCCTGCCTCCACTACCTCCTCCGGTAGTGAGTTCCAGGCACCCACTACCCTCTGCGTAAAAACTTGCCTCGTACATCTACTCTAAACTTTGCCCCTCTCACCTTAAACCTATGCCCCCTAGTAATTGACCCCTCTACCCTGGGGAAAAGCCTCTGACTATCCACTCTGTCTATGCCCCTCATAATTTTGTATACCTCTATCAGGTCGCCCCTCAACCTCCTTCGTTCCAGTGAGAACAAACCGAGTTTATTCAATCGCTCCTCATAGCTTATGCCCTCCATACCAGGCAACATTCTGGTAAATCTCTTCTGCACCCTCTCTAAAGCCTCCACATCCTTCTGGTAGTGTGGCGACCAGAATTGAACACTATACTCCAAGTGTGGCCTAACTAAGGTTCTATACAGCTGCAACATGACTTGCCAATTCTTATACTCAATGCCCCGGCCAATGAAGGCAAGCATGCCGTATGCCTTCTTGACTACCTTCTCCACCTGTGTAGCCCCTTTCAGTGATCTGTGGACCTGTACTCCTAGATCTCTTTGACTTTCAATACTCCTGAGGGTTCTACCATTCACTGTATATTCCCTACCTGCATTAGCCCTTCCAAAATGCATTACCTCACATTTGTCCAGGTTAAACTCCATCTGCCATCTCTCCGCCCAAGTCTCCAGACAATCTAAATCCTGCTGTATCCTCAGACAGTCCTCATCGCTATCCGCAATTCCACCAACCTTTGTGTCGTCTGCAAACTTACTAATCAGACCAGTTACATTTTCCTCCAAATCATTTATATATACTACAAAGAGCAAAGGTCCCAGCACTGATCCCTGTGGAACACCACTGGTCACAGCCCTCCAATTAGAAAAGCATCCCTCCATTGCTACCCTCTGCCTTCTATGGCCTAGCCAGTTCTGTATCCACCTTGCCAGTTCACCCCTGATCCCGTGTGACTTCACCTTTTGTACTAGTCTACCATGAGGGACCTTGTCAAAGGCCTTACTGAAGTCCATATAGACAACATCTACTGCCCTACCTGCATCAATCATCTTAGTGACCTCCTCGAAAAACTCGATCAAGTTAGTGAGACACGACCTCCCCTTCACAAAACCGTGCTGCCTCTCACTAATACGTCCATTTGCTTCCAAATGGGAGTAGATCCTGTCTCGAAGAATTCTCTCCAGTAATTTCCCTACCACTGAAGTAAGGCTCACCGGCCTGTAGTTCCCGGGATTATCCCTGCCACCCTTCTTAAACAGAGGAACAACATTGGCTATTCTCCAGTCCTCCGGGACATCCCCTGAAGACAGCGAGGATCCAAAGATTTCTGTCAAGGCCTCAGCAATTTCCTCTCCAGCCTCCTTCAGTATTCTGGGGTAGATCCCATCCGGCCCTGGGGACTTATCTACCTTAATATTTTTTAAGACACCCAACACCTCGTCTTTTTGGATCACAATGTGACCCAGGCTATCTACACCCCCTTCTCCAGACTCAACATCTACCAATTCCTTCTCTTTGGTGAATACCGATGCAAAGTATTCATTTAGTACCTCGCCCATTTCCTCTGGCTCCACACATAGATTCCCTTGCCTATCCTTCAGTGAGATATATAGGTTCTTGATTAATACGGAGATCAGGGGTTATGGGGTGAAGAGAGGAGAATGGGGATGAGAAACATATCAGCCATGATTAAATGACGTAGCAGACTCAATGGGCTGAATGGCCTAATTCGTCTCCGTCTTATGGTATCTAAATGGGATTCTCAAGCTAAGACAAATGGGTCATGACCCCAGCTTTTTGGTTCTGACTCAGTGCTAATTCAAGACTTTTGGGTGGGCTCTGCATTCAATTTTCATTCAGATATAAGTAGGTTATTAATATTACCTTTTGGGGAAATTAGGTAAATGGTCATTTTCACTCTGTTCAGATGAATGAAGTGGTTCAGGTCCAAGACGCCACATTTACCTAAGCAACAGATTAAGTTATTTACAACAACCACCAAATCTCTCCTCCGATTGTAAGTTCCACGTCTGATACCTCAGCCATTCCACTGATCCCACCACTTCTCATTGAGCAGCAATTAATAAAGGTGACGATCTTCATGTTTGGTTATCCAAAACCTATGAATTGGCTGCAACCGAATAACCAGAACTTTCAACTCAATGTGTGAGAAATTCAACATCTAATGTGAAACTAATAAAGAAGGTTCCATCTTCAAATTTCAGTGTTTGTTGTGCTATTTGATCGCCAATGGAATGCTAAAATTTGCCTCCATATACCTGGGTTAGGAATGGGAACAAAAACCAACATTCCTGCCCCGACTGCGTTCCAGTGACCCCTCTGGAAATTGTATGTGTCTGAGTAATAGTGAAGGCAGGATCGGGTTTAAGAGTTATGACCTTCCATTGTCAAATAGGCTGAGGACTTACCCAGGCTCCTACCAGCAGCATGGATGCTTATGTGGGGTACCATGTCGGTATCAATCAAACTGTACTACAAAATGTAGACCACAGAACAAAGTTCTGCATGAATATTAGATGGTCAGGCAGGAGGGCGGGATAAATTTGTTGACTTATAAAGGAAATATATCACTGGAGTACAAGATATGTATTAGATATCAGTGAGGAGGAAACACCGTGAAGCAACATGTTGGAGAACTTTATATTGAAGTACGTTGAGCTCCAGTCCAATTGTGACCCATTACCTGCTATAAATTCTCATAGGACATGATGTAAGATTTTATGTTTCTGAACAAAGGAACCAGCATCAAAAGAGCAATAACACTCTGCGAGAGTGGTCTCTGGGTGGCGCAATGGTTAGCACTGCTGCCTCATGGCACCGAGGACCCACGTTCGATCCTGGCCCCGAGTCACTTCCATGTGGAGTTTGCACATTCTCCTCATGTCCGTGTGGGTCTCACCCCTTCAACCCAAAGATGTGCAGGGTACGTGGATTGGCAACACTAAATTGCTCCTTAATTGGAAATTATTATTATTTTTTTTTAAAGAGTTTGGTCTCAATTCTTCACATTTGTTTTGATAAACATTTCTTCCCCTTGTGAACCTTCTACCTTTTTAATCTTATTCCCATCCACCATGGACTGGACCACTGCCTTTAAATTGAAGAACAACATTTAAAGGCAAAATTAGAAACTGTCCTACCGCTGTGGATTTCGCCATTTAAAGAAAATAAGTAGCTGGGCTGTTCCACAGTAGATATGCAATTGTTTCTGCCTTTGCTGTGGATGGTTTGAATATTTCTGCTTTGTTGTTGACCATTGAGTGACCTTGGATTTATATGTCCCATCAGACGTAAATTACTTGCTGCCTTTAACCAATCTAAAGTCACTTCTTATAGATTCATGTTTGATATTGCTCTGGTAAGGATGTGTTTTGTGTACACAAAGCAGTGTTTCAAAATGTAAGCTGCCAAAGGAGATACTGTGTTTTTATTGAACTTCTAGAAGTTGCATGGCTGGTTGAATGGCTTGGGATCCTGACCGGCCAGGTCTGAAGCCTAGTGCAAATTCCAGCTCTGACTGATGGGTTATAAGGTGACCATTTTTAACAGCACCAAACATCATAAAGCATGAGTCTGCAGAGCAAAATGCAGCATTTGTTGGCAATGAATTGAGAGTGCTCGAGGAGTTGGTACAGGACAGCTTTACACGCAGTATTTTAACCCTTCCTGCACCTGTGCTTGAAGCTAACACTGGGTAAGCAAAGTGGAATCTGATATCAGTGCTCTTGAGTACAAAAATAGAAATGCACAAATGATCCGGTTCCCTCTGTCAAAAATATCTTCAGCAGAGCACGATAAGAGCTAGATTTTCCCTGATCCTTTAAAGCTATTGATGTGGCATGAGGGGCTCAATTTTCAGTACTTAATACCAGACTCGCTGTTACCTTTTCTTTTGCTTCCTTTCACAGGAAGAAGCTGACCTTGATCAAGGAGATGCTGGCAGGTTGTGGTGCTGGGACCTGTCAAGTAATTGTAACCACCCCGATGGAGATGCTGAAGATTCAGCTGCAGGATGCAGGACGTCTTGGTATGTAGCAGTAAAAAAAGATAGCCTGCACAGTGCTGGGGTCTCAATCTTCCAAAGGTTGTCCCTGAGTCTCAAGATTAGTCTCTGGATACTACAGATTAGGCTCTTGGATACTTCTATAAGAAACTGGGGATAAAAATTATAATATGTGTGAAAATATTTAATTTTTTTTTCTTTAAACACTTTGTTTATTGGCAATAAAAATATCGGAGATGGAAAGAATGGCTGTTTTCACAGTAACTTCATTGCCGTGTTAATGTAAGCCAACTTGTGACACTAATAAAGATTATTATTATTGACTAAATGGGACAGTTTAAGGCAAGATGTCAAGTGAAGAAACCTTTCAGAACAATTATGACCAGAGTTAACTACTTAATAGCAAGACATTAATGTCGATTGCTGAAGGATGTTTCAAAGGCATTTTTTGCTAGGACCATTTTGTGACCAAACCAACAATTAACTTGCTGAAATCTCCTTGTTCACTACTGAAGCCACTGACTTTCACTTGGGTTAGTGATTCCAAGGGATAAGCATCACCACCCTTTACTATCTTACCCAAATGACCATTCTTCTTGTGTGAATTTAGTCATTGGGCTATTCAACTGCAAGGGGCATCGTAGTCAACCCCAACCCTGCCCAACCTGATGTCTAGTCTTGTGCCTTTCCAATGGTTTATTGCATTGCAAGTGGTTCTCTGGTTTGGGAGGGGGTTAGCCAACCATAACTCTTCTCTCTACCACCCCACTATTATCCTGTCTGAGATAATGAACTCATTACTGACTGGCGATGAAAGCTGGAATTTTGCCATCTGTGCCAACAGGGGTGGTGGGGAAGGGGGCTGAATTCTAGTTTTTATTGTGGATGGTCAAAGAGTGAATGAATGATGTATTTATAATGGCAGACTGCCAAGATAGTAACAACTGTGACTAACTCCTTGAACCTTGCACTTCCCCAGTAACGTCCCTGCTGTGCATATAATTACTGCTGAGCCAAACTGACACTGACTTTTAATCATGGAACGTTGCATATGAATATTGGATGTGCAGAATTATCTCAATGTTTTTACATTGCCAAAATGACATTACCAAAATGAATAGCAAGTATTGGGGCTTTAGCATTTAATGCTTCCCCATTGGGTAGTTGTGTCTCCGATATCTTAATGTTACCTCTTCTGGACATAATTAATTGCTAGAAGTCTTTTATACTTTGAACACCCCATATCTAAGAGGTGTGACCACACCGGTCTTGGATAGAACATTCTCAGCATTACCTGTGATGAGAGAAACGTCTGAACATCTTATTAACATTGCAGGCCACTTAACCTGGTATCTGAAATTTGTACCCCAGTGTGAGTCTGCACCTTTTGGCCTGGATAGGGGGGGAGCAAAGAAAGTTGGAGGGTCAAATAATGGGGCCTATTTCATTGACACTGACCCATTCTCCTGTTCTGCATGGCTTGTTTAATCTGTTTGCTGTAACTGACCTCCTTTCTCTATCTGATTACATGCAGCAGCCCAACGGAAGCTGATGGCAGCCGAGGCAGTGTCGAGTTCCCCCGTGGGGGGCCCCATCTCCAGCACTAGTCACACTACCTCTACCAACAAATCCCAACAGACTGCTATACAGATCACCAAAGAGCTGCTGAGGAGCAAAGGAATTGCTGGTCTTTACAAAGGCTTAGGTGCAACATTGCTAAGGTAGCAACATGTGCCATTTGTGTACATAACACATAGTAATCATTGTGACATGCAATAAAATGACATCCAATATCACTGCAGTTAAAAGCCTATGACACCTTTCCACCGCAAGATTTTAGCTCAATAATTACAGTTGACAAAAGCAACTGGGTTGGTAAGGAGTCATATAACAATGCATTCATGTGATACCTTTAATGTAGAAGAAGGCTGCAAGGCATACACATAGGTATAATCAAAGAAAGGTAGGCTGAGTGGAAAGAAGAGTTGTTCGGGATGGGTGACCAAAAGCATAGTCATGGTGGTGGGCTTTAAGGACAGTCTAAATATAAGAGAGACAGTTGAAGGAGGAAATTCTGGAGCCTGCAGCCTATGTGGGGCGAAGAGAGTGTCAGTCAGAGTCAAAAGAACAGAGAATTCAGGATGGTTGGTGAAGTAAACGGCGAAGGGGAATCCGAAAACTTCATAAGAAAGGCATTTATTCAGCATAACTGCAGTATTTACACAGGACCCAGTTACACATCTCCGGGTCCTCACTCCTTTCTGTCAGCTGCTACTGCAGCTGACCTGTTACATTAGTGCTGGTTAACTCACTGCCCAATCAGCACTAGGGAACAATCTTCCGCAGCTGGATGAGTCCAAGTCCAGAAACAACTATGGAGGAGAGGCGAACAAAAAATTTGAGAAGGACAAAGAGGGCAACAAAAACCACAAAGGCCAGACAACAACAAAAACAAACAAAGCGTTTTGGGCCCAACAAGGCACCACAAAACGGGAACAGGACAGCCCGGCGTACACCCCATCAAACATTATATCCTGCACAACACCCCCACTAACCACACAAAGGGCGAAGCTGCTAACACCGAACCTGGGGACGGTGCACACCACAGCATCTGGCCCATCAACTCAAGGCCTTATCGGCACCGCCACAAGGGGACTAGGTTTGGAAGGGGGGGGGGGGGGGGGGAATCGTCAGACAACGCTCAATACTACACCCCATACTCTTAAAAACACTCACCTCAGTATACAGAAAAAAAGGGAATTAACTGCAAACACCGAACACCCAGGGAGCTGTCACCCCAGAATTTATATAGTACCGATGCAATCAGGCACATCACACAAAGATCTTGTTGATCTTTTTGTGGACTCGGCTTCACTTACTCGCCCACTCACCATAACATTCTATTCCTTTACTGTTCAGAAATCTACCTACCTTTGCCTTAAAACATTTAATGAGATAGCCTCAACTGCTTCACTGGGCAGGGAATTCCACAGATTCACGACCCTTTGGACAACGAAGTTCCTCAGTCCTAAATATGCTGCCCCCTATTTTGAGACTATGCCCCCTAGTTCTAGTTTCACCCACCATTGGAAACAACCTCCCTGCTTATGTTCTATCTATTCCCATCATAATTTAATGTTTCTATAAGATACCCCCCCCCCCCAATTCTTCTAAATTCCAATGAGTATTGTCCCAGTCTACTTAGTCTCGCCTCATAAGCTAATCCTCTCAGCTCTGGAATCAGCCTAGTGAATCTCCTCTCCACACCCTCCAGTGCCAGTGCATCCTTTCTCAAATAAAGAGACCAAAACTGTACACAGTACTCCAAGTGTGGCTTCACCAGCACATATACAGCTGCAACGTTATCTCACTGCTTTTAAACTCCATCCCTCTACCAATGAAGGGCAAAATTCCATTTGCCTTCTTAATTACTTGCTGCACCTGCAAACCAACTTTTTGCGATTCATGCACAAGGACACCCAGGTCCCTCTGCACAGCAGCATGCTGTAATTTTTTATCATTTAAATAATAGTCCATTTTGCTGTTATTCCTACCAAAATGGATGACCTCACACTTATCGACGTTGAACTCCATCTGCCAGACCCTTAGCCGCTCACTTACACTATATCTATATCCCTCTGCAGTCTTTGTGTCCTCTGCACACTTGGCTCTACCATTCATCTTAGTGTCTTTTGCGAACTTTGACACATTACACTTGGTCCCCAACTCCAGATCATCTATGTAAATTGTGAACAACTGCGGACCCAATACTGATCCCTGAGGCACACCACTAGCCACTGATCGCCAACCAGAAAAACACCCATTTATCCCCACTCCTTTCTGTCTGTTAACCAATCTTCTATCTATGCTAATACATTACCTATAATGCCATACACCTTTATCTTATTTACCTTGTCGCATGCCTTCTGGAAATCCAGATACACCACATCCACCGTTTACCCGTTGTTCACCACGCTCGTACTGTCCTCAAAGAATTCCACTAAATTCATCAAACATGACCTGCCTTTCATGAACCCATGCTGCATCTGCCCAATGAGAGAATTTCTATCCAGGTGTCTCGCTATTTCTTCCTTAACAACAGATTTAATCATTTTCTCCAGTACAGAAGTTAAGCTTCTATAGTTAGCCTATAGTTATATATAGCCTATAACCCGGCCTATAGTTACCCGCTTTTCAGCTACCTCCGTTTTTAAACAGTGGCGTCACATTTGCTGTTTTCTAATCTTTTTTTAAAAAATGTTTTTATTGGGTTTTTTGGTATACATAACAAATATAAATATGAACAGAACAGTGAGAATTTTGCAAGGGAGCACCGAGGCAGTTATTTACATCGAGATCGGTTTTAACTATTTACATGGATTTTTCACTGTTTCTTTTTTCCGTACTTTTGTCCTTTCCTCGCAGCGTTTGCTATGGCTGTTATGGTCCCCTATGTATCTCTCCCCTTCTGTTTTCCCCTCTTTTTTCTCCCCTCTAGTTCCCGTTGTTGTTGCTCCTGCCCTCCCCTGTGGACCCTGGCTCTCCTGTTGGGTTTGGTTGTACTTTCCTATTTCCCCGGACCCCCTCTTTCTTCCCTTCTGTGTTGTGCCAACTCTCCCTTTTGGCTACCTAGTTAATGGCCACCAATAGGTCTTGGGACAACCGAGCAAATGGCTCCCGCGTTTTGTGGACGCACTCTTCCGACCCACGCATGGCTTATTTGATTTTCCCCATTTGGAGAAATTCCAACAGGTCGGGCAGTCAGTCTATAGCTTTAGGCAGTGCTGCTGACCGCCAGCTGAGCAGGATCTTTTGGCGGGCGATCAGGGTGGCAAAGACAAGGGCATCAGCCCTCCTCCCCATGAAGAGATCTGGCTATTCTGATACCCCAAAGGCTGCCATTCGGGCATGGCTCCACACTCATCCCCACCACTTTGGACATTGCCTCGAAGAAGGCTGTCCAGTACCCAGCAAGTCTGGAACAAGACCAGAACATGTGGACGTGGTTGGCCGGACCTCCTTGACACTGTTCACACCTGTCCTCCACATCCGGGAAGAACCTGCTCATTCGGGTTCTGGTCAAGTGGGCTCTATGTACCACTTTTAGTTGTGTTAGGCTAAGCCTTGCATATGTGGATGTGGAGTTGACCCTATGCAGTGCTTCACTCCAGAATACCCACCCTATTTCAAACCCCAAGTCCTTCTCCCACTTCTCCCTTGTCTCGTCCAGCTGGGTGTCGGCCCCCCCTATTAGTCGTCCGTACATGGCGCTTCAGTTCCCTTTGCCTAAAATGTCTGCGTCCAGCAATTCCTCCAGTAGTGGCGGTCGTGGGTATGCCCTTGTTTCTTTTCGTAGAATGCTTTTAAGCTGCAGGTACCTGAATTTGTTGCCACCTGTTAGTTGGAATCTTTCTGATAGCTTGTCCAGCGTTGTTATCCTACCGTCAGTGCACAGATCCCTAACTGTCAGCGTCCCCTCCGTCCTGCCTCCACCTTTTGAAGGGGGCATCTGTGAGTGCAGGCGCGAACCTGTGGTTGTTGCAGATGAGGGTTTTTTCGGTCATTTCGGTTGGGCTGAAATGTTGGCGCCGTTGATTCCACGACTAGAGTGTTGCCACCACCACTGGGTTGGTAGAGTGCTTCTTGGGTGGGGATGGGAGTGCTGCTGTGGCTAGGGCCCGGAGGGAGGTCCCCTTACAGGAATCCTCCTCCATGAGCACCCACTCAGCTTCCGGCTCCTTTATCCACCCCTTTATTCTTTCTGCTGTCACTGCCCAGTGGTAGTACTGCAGGTTTGGGAGGGCTAGTCCCCCCATAGATTTTGTTCCCCCACAAACGCCATAATTAGTTTGTCCAGTGAGTTGAAAAAAGTCTTGGGGATATAGATCGGGATAGATCTTAGTAGGAAGAGGTACCTGGGCAGCACATTCATTTTGATCGTCTGCACCCTCCCTACCAGCGAGAGTGGGAGTGTGTTCCATCTCTGCTGATCCTTTTTAACTTTCTCCGTCACACTGGTCAGGTTCCATTTGTGGACCCCTATCAAGTCGTGGGCGATTTGGATCCCCCAGGAAGTGGAATTTGTGCTGGGCTTGTTTAAACGGCAGCCCCACCAGCTCTGCCCCTCCCCCTTGCTGGTTCACCGGGAAGATCTCACTTTTGCTCATGTTGAGTTTGTAGTCTGAGAAGGCACCAAAAGCTTTCTTTTGTTTTAAAAACATTTCATTCGGGTATTTGTAGTTTTTATAATACTAATAACGATAACAGCAATATAAACATGGTACATAAAGTAATTCCATCCCTATCCCGTTCTTCGCACCCCTAACAGTAAGATAGTAGCCTAGCCACCCCCGACCCCCCCCCTTCCCTAGATTTCTGCCTCTGCTGACATTTTAATTTTCTCCGAGAAAGTCGACGAATGGCTGCCACCTCCGGACGAACCCAAACATTGACCCTCTCACGGTAAACTTTATTTTCTCAAGACTGAGAAACCCAGCCATGTCACTAACCCAGGTCTCTAATTTGGGGGGCTTTGAGTTCCTCCACATTAACAGTATCCGTCTCTGGGCTACCAGGGAGGCAAAGGCCAAAACGTCAGCCTCTCTCGCCCCCTGGACTCTCGGCTCTTCCGACACTCCAAAGATCGACACCTCTGGACTCGGCACCACCCATGTTTTAAGTACCGTGGACATAGCCTTAGCAAAGCCCTGCCAGAACCCTCAGCTTCGGGCATGCCCAAAACATGTGGGCATGATTTGCTGGACCTCCCGCGCACTTCGAACACCTATCCTCTACCCCAAAAAACTTGCTCATCCGGGCCACCGTCATATGTGCCCGGTGGACTACCTAGAATTGTATCATAGAACATAGAACATTACAGCGCAGTACAGGCCCTTTGGCCCTCGATGTTGCGCCGACCTGTGAAACCACTCTAAAGCCCATCTACACTATTCCCTTATCGTCCATATGTCTATCCAATGACCATTTGAATGCCCTTAGTGTTGGCGAGTCCACTACTGTTGCAGGCAGAGCATTCCACGCCCTTACTACTCTCGTGAGTAAAGAACCTACCTCTGACATCTGTCCTATAGGTATCTCCCCTCAATTTAAAGTTATGTCCCCTCATGCTAGACATCACCATCCGAGGAAAAAGGCTCTCACTGTCCACCCTATCTAATCCTCTGATCATCTTGTATGCCTCAATTAAGTCACCTCTTAACCTTCTCTCTAACGGAAACAGCCTTAAGTCCCTCAGCCTTCCCTCATAAGATCTTCCCTCCATACCAGGCAACATTCTCGTAAATCTCCTCTGCACCCTTTCCAATGCTTCCACATCCTTCCTATAATGCAGCGACCAGAATTGCACGCAATACTCCAAATACGGCCGCACCAGAGTTTTGTACAGCTGCAACATGACCTCATGGCTCCAAAACTCAATCCCTCTACCAATAAAAGCTAACACATCGTACGCCTTCTGAACAATCCTCTCAACCTGGGTGGCAACTTTCAGGGATCTATGTACATGGACACCGAGATTTCTCTGCTCATCCACACTACCAAGAATCTTACCATTAGCCCAGTACTCTGTCTTCCTGTTATTCCTTCCAAAATGAATCACCTCACACTTTTCTGCATTAAACTCCATTTGCCACCTCTCAGCCCAGCGCTGCAGTTTATCTATGTCCCTCTGTAACTTGTAACATCCTTCTGCACTGTCCACAACTCCACCGACTTTAGTGTCATCTGTAAATTTACTCACCCATCCTTCTACGCCCTCTTCCAGCTCATTTATAAAAATGACAAACAGCAGTGGCCCCAAAACAAATCCTTGTGGTACACCACTAGTAATTGTACTCCAGTCTGAACATTTCCCATCAACCACCACCCTTTGTCTTCTTCCAGCTAGCCAATTTCAGATCCAAACTGCTAAATCACCCTGAATCCCATGCCTCCGTATTTTCTGCAGTAGCCTATCGTGGGGAACCTTATCAAACGCTTTACTGAAATCCATATACACCACATCAACTGCTTTACCCTCATCCACCTGTTTGGTCACCATCTCAAAGAACTCAATAAGGTTTGTGAGGCACAACCTACCCTTCACAAAACCGTGTTGACTATCTGTAATCAAATTATTCCTTTCCAGATGATTATACATCCTATCTCTTATAAACCTTTCCAATATTTTGCCCACAACAGAAGTAAGGCTCACTGGTCGATAGTTACCAGGGTTGTCTCTACTCCCCTTCTTGAACAAGGGGACAACATTTGCTATCCTCCAGTCTTCTAGCACTATTACTGTAGACAAAGATGACTTAAAGGTCAAAGCCAAAGGCTCAGCAATCGCCTCCCTAGCTTCCCAGAGAATCCTAGGATAAATCCCATCCGGCCCAGGGGACTTATCTATTTTCACACTTTCCAGAATTGCTAACACCTCCTCCTTATGAACCTCAAGCCCTTCTAGTCTAGTAGCCTGAATCTCAGTATTCTCCTCGACAACATTGTCTTTTTCCTGTGTGAATACTGATGAAAAATATTCATTTAGCACCTCTCCTATCTCTTCGGACTCCACGCACAACTTCCCACTACTGTCGTTGACTGGCCCTACTCTTCCCCTAGTCATTCTTTTATTCCTGACATATCTATAGAAAGCTTTAGGGTTATCCTTGATCCTACCTGCCAAAGACTTCTCATGTCCGCTCCTGGCTCTTCTTAGCTCTCTCTTTAGGTCCTTCCTAGCCAACTTGTCTCAGGTGGTTAACTGAACCTTCATGTCTCATCTTTACATAAGCCTCCTTCTTCCTCTTGACAAGTGTTTCGACTGCTTTAGTAAACCACGGTTCCCTTGCTCGACCACTTCCTCCCTGCCTGACAGGTACACACTTATCAAGGACACGCAGTAGCTGTTCCTTGAACAAGCACCACATTTCCATTGTGCCCATCCCCTGCAGTTTTCCTCTCCATCCGATACACCCTATGTCTTGCCTCATCGCATCATAATTGCCTTTCCCCCAGATATAACTCTTGCCCTGCGGTATATACCTATCCCTTTCCATCGCTAAAGTAAACTTAATCGAATTGTGGTCACTATCACCAAAGTGTTCACCTACCTCCAAATCTAACACCTGTCCTCGTTCATTACCCAGTACCAAATCCAATATGGCCTCGCCTCTCGTTGGCCTATCTACATACTATGTCAGGAAACCCTCCTGCACACATTGGACAAAAACGGACCCATGTGAAGTACTCGAACTATAGCGTTTCCAGTCAATATTTGGAAAGTTCAAGTCCCCCATAACAACTACCCTGTTGCTTTCGCTTCTATCCAGAATCATCTTTGCAATCCTTTCCTCTACATCTCTGGAACCTTTCGGAGGCCTACAGAAAACCCCTAATAGGGTGACCTCTCCTTTCCTGTTTCTAACCTCAGCCCATACTACCTCAGTAGACGAGTATCAGGCTAAGCCTGGCACATGACGAGGATGTGTTAACCCTACTGAAGGCATCCACCCACAGACCCGCCTCTATCTCTCCCCCTAGTTCGTCTTCCCACCTGCCCTTTAGTTCCTTTATCGGAGTTTTCTCCGACTTCATAAGATCTTGGTAGATATCTGATGCCTTCCCCTCTCCCACCCATGTTCTGGAAAACTTGCTCACCCAGTGTCGCAACCGACCCCCCCCCCCCCCCCCCCCCCCCCCCACCCCGAACCAGCCCTTTCCAGTTCCTAGAAGCCCTTAATGCCATAGCCAATGGCTCTATGGCCAGAGCAAACAACAGCGGGGAGAGGGGACACCTTTGCCTTATCCCTCTGTGCAGTTAGAAATAGCCCAACATCAACCGATTCATGTGCACACTTGTTACTGGTGCCTGATACAAGAAACGTTCGGCAGCGCTAACCCACCCTTCCCCCGACTGCGCTCCAACAATACTTTCTTCACTCACGGGGTTTTACCCGCCCACACAAAGCCCCAAATCACTTTATTCACCCGTTTAAAAAAGGCTCTCGGGATGAAGATTTGGAGGCACTGAAAGACAAACAGAAATCTGGGGAGGACAGTCATTTTCACGGTCCGTACCCTCCCCGCTACTGATAGCGGGAGCATGTCCCATCTCTTAAAGTCCTCCTTCATTTGTTCTACTAGTCGGGACAGGTTTAACTTGTGCAGTGTCTCCCATTCCTGAGCCAACTGGATTCCCAGATAGCGAAAGGTCCTTCCTACCATTCTAAATGGCAGCTCTCACAGTCTCTTCTCCTGTCCTCTTGCCTGGGTCATGAACATCTCACTTTTCCCCATGTTCAATTTATACCCCGAAAACCTGCCGAATTCCCCCAAAACGCATAATATTCCCATCCCCTCTAACGGGTCCGAAATGTACAGGAGCAGGTCATCCGCGTAAAGCGAGACCCGGTGTCGCGACCCCCCCCCCACCACCCCCACCCCGAACCAGCCCTTTCCAGTTCCTAGAAGCCCTTAATGCCATAGCCAATGGCTCTATGGCCAGAGCAAACAACAGCAGAGAGAGGGGACACCCTTGCCTTATCCCTCGGTGCAGTTAGAAATAGCCCAACATCAACCGATTCATGCGCACACTTGTTACTGGTTCCTGATACAACAACCGCACCCAGTCAATGAAGCCCTGACCAAACCTGAACCTTCCTAACACCTCCCACAAGTAATTCCACTCCACCCAATCAAAAGCCTTCTCCGCATCCGTCGCAACCACCACCTCCATCTCCCCCCCCCCCCCCTCCCCGAGGGCATCATGATAACGTTTAAGAGCCTTCTAACATTGGCTGTGAGTTGCCTGCCCTTTACAAATACCGTCTGATCCCCTATCACCCCCAGGACACAATCCTCCATCCTTGTGGCCAGTACCTTAGCCAACAGTTTGCCGTCCACATTCAATAGGGAGATTGGCCTGTATGACCTGCATTGCTCAGCGTCCTTTTCCCATTTCAGAGTCAGCTTTTCCTGAGCTGGTGCGCTAACATTCTGCTTGCCTTTTCCCCGTACTCGTACACTGCTCCCCTTGCCTTCCTCAGTTGTTCCACCACCTACCCTGTAGATAACAGCCCAAACTCCACCTGTAACCTCCACCGCTCCTTCAGTAACCCCATGTCCGGGGCTTCTGAATATCTCTTATCCACCTGGAGTATCTTCCCAACCAACCTATCCCTCTCTGCTCATTCCACTCTTTCTCTGTAGGCCCGTATCAAAATTAATTCCCCTCTGACCACTGCCTTCAGAGCTTCCCCGTACCATTTATTTCCAGATAGTTCTGGATGGACTTACTCACCCGCCCACAGACCGCTTCATCTGCTAATAGCCCCACATCCAGCCACCATAACGGGCGCTGCCCTCTCTCTGTACCAATCCGTAGATCAACCCAATGTGGGGCATGATCCGACACCGCGATTGCTGAGTACTATGTATCCACCACCCCAGGCAGTAGAGCCCTGCTCAGAATGAAAAAGCCGATCTGAGGATATACCTTGTGGACATGGGAGAAAAAAGAAAACTTCTTCGCTCTTGGCCCTCCAAACCTCCATGGGTCCACTCCCCCCATCTGCTCCATAAGTCCCTTCAATTCCTTCGCCGCGGCTGACACCCTCCCTGTCCTAGATTTTGACTGGTCCAATCCTAGATCAATGACTGCGTTGAAATCTCCCCCCCATGATCAGATTATGTGACTCTAGGTCTGGGATCTTACCTAACATCCGCCTCATAAATTCCACATCATCCCAGTTTGGTGCATAGACATTCACAAGTACCACCCACATCCTCTCCAGCTTCCCACTCACCATTATGTACCTGCCCCCTGTATCTGACACGATTCTCCCTGCCTCAAATGCCACCCATTTGTTAATCAGGATAGCAACCCCCCTGGTCTTAGAGTCCAGCCCTGAATGGAATACCTGACCAACCCACCCCTTCCACAATCTGGTCTGATCTATAACCTTTAGGTGCGTCTCTTGTAGCATTGCCACAACCGCCTTCAATCCCCTCAGATGCGTGAACAGGTGAGCCCTCTTGACTGGCCCGTTTAGCCCTCGGACGTTCCAAGTAATCAGCCTCGTCGGGGGGGGGGGGAGGGGGGGGGGGGGGTGGCTACCAGCCTCCCCCCTCCTCCCCCTTCCGACTAGCCATTACATTTCTTAGGCCAGCCTCCCGCTCGTGTCCCTCACCTCCTCAAGCCCGCCCTCGGTCATCCGCCGTTCTCGACCTCCCATTTGTCCCCTAGTGACTGTTCCTCCCCTGTCAGCAGGCCAGCTCCCCTCCTCCCCCCTAGTAACAGCATTAAACACCCAACCCCCCCATATCAAACTTATCACCTACTCACCCCCCACTGTGCTTCCGTGAACCAGCTGACCTGGTAGCTCCCGCCCATGGCACCAGACATCTTATCTCTCCATTGTTCTCCCTCCGACCGTCCGCTTGGACATACGTATTCAAAACATCACAGTCCCCAGTAAACAAACAGTTAGAAAGAGAAAAGTCCCTCCACCCAACTCCCAATAGAACAAAATTAACTTTAGAAACAGAAACAGCCGCTTGTTACACAGAGCACTACATATTCAAAAAAAAAAGCACAGTTCCAACCAAGCACAAAGAAAAGACGAAGAAGATCCATCCACCCTTCCCCCACCCAGCACCAAGTTAACTTACAAACTGAGCAACAGTCCAAGAATCAATGTAAAATAAACCATTTCACATACAGTGCAAAAGAGAGAATAACTTTTAACAAAATCAATACAGCATTACCCGTCTCGAGAGTTCAGTGATCTCAGTCACTTGCCAGCCCTGCACTTTTACAAAGTCCATCGCCTCATCTGGCGTCTCAAAATAAAGTTGCTGCTTTTCATACGTGACCCATAAATGAGCTGGATAAAGCAGTCCAAACTTCACATTCTTCTTGAAAAGGGCCGATTTTACTCTGTTGAATCCTGCTCTTCTCTTGGCCAGATCCGCACCCAGGTCCTGGTAGATACGCAGCATGCTGTTCTCCCACTTCCAGCTCCGTGTCTGCTTGGCCCGCCGCAAAATGTGTTCCTTATCCAGGAACCGGTGCATTCGCACCACCATCGCTCTCGTCGGCTCGTTCACACACGGCCCTCCTCGCAAGCGTTCTGTGCGCTCTATCCACTTCCATGGGTGGGGCAAGCGCCCCATCACCCATTAGCTTCTCGAGCATATTCGCCACATATGCCCTTGCATCTGTTCCCTCAGCCCTCAGGGAGGGTGACAATCCTCAAGTTCTGTCGACGGGACCTGTTCTCCATGTCCTCCACCTTCTCCTGCAGCCTTTTCTGCTGATCCCTCATCAGTACCACCTTAACTCCAGCGCAGTTAGGTGTTCCTCATGCTCGACCACCTTCTCCTCAACCTTCTGGATCGCCCTGACCTTGGGCTTCCAGCCCATGCTCCATCCGGTCGATCGATGCCTTGATCGGGTCTAGACCATCCTCCTTTTGCTTGGCGAAACCCTCCTGAATAAATTTCACCAGCTGCTCCGTTGACCACTGGGCCGCTGAGCCAGTACCCTGCACCTCTGCCATTTTTTTTCTGTGCAGTGGGTTTTGCACGTGCCTTCTCTACTTGATTTTTCCTTCTTATCCGACCACTTCTGGTCCACGTCTCCGTATACTGGTGTGGGATTCCTCCTCACTGTCCCATCCACTCCCGATTTTTCAAACAAAAATTCAAAAAAAGTCGGGGAGAAAGGTCCAAAAGGTCCGTCACAAGCGGGAGCTACCAAATGTGCGACCTCCTATTCCATGTCCGCCAACGGAAGTTGGTAAACCCTTTCAAGAGAGCCATGATTCCTTCCATGCTGCTTTGTGGGTCTGAGATGTAGAGGAGCAGGTCATCCGTGTAGAGTGAGACTCTCTGCCTCCTCTTCGGATCCCCTTCCAGTTCTTTGCTGTTCTGAACGCGATCGCCAATGGCTCTATCGCTAATGCGAAAAGCAGCGGAGATAGCATGCATCCCTGCCTCATACCCCTATGCAGTTGGAAGTACTTAGAGCTGGTGGTGTTTATCCAAATACGCACCATGGGGGCATTGTACAGGAGGTTCAGCCAGGCGGTGAATCCTGTTCCGAGCCCAAACCACTTGAGTACCTCTGAGGTACTTCCATTCGACTCTGTCGAAGGTCTTTTCTGCGTCCAGGGAGACGATTGCCTGAGGTGTTCTCTCCCTGGATGGGGTTTTGATTACGTTCAGCAGGAGCCTGATGTTCAATGTTAGCTGTCTACCTTTGACAAAGCCCGTTTGGTCTTCTGCGACCACCTCTGGTACGTAGCCTTTTGGCTAGGATCTTGGTCAGTATTTTTGCATCTACGTTTATGAGTCTGTCGGAACCGTATTCTGTTGGGTCTTTGTCTTTTTTAGGTAATAATAATCTTTATTGTCACAAGTAGGCTTACATTAACATGGCAATGAAGTTACTGTGAAAAGCCCCTAGTCACCACATGCCAGCACCTGTTCGGGGGAGAATTCAGAATGTCCATATTACCCAACAGTGCGTCTTTCGGGACTTGTGGGAGGAAGCCAGAGCACCTGGAGGAAACGCACGCAGACATGGGGACAACGTGCAGACTCCGCACAGAAAGTGACCCAAGCCAGGAATCAAATCTGGAATCCTGGCGCTGTGAAGCAGCAATGCTAACCAATGTGCTACTGTGCTGTCCATATCAGCGAGATTGAGGCTTGTGCACGTAAGACAGTGTTCAACCTTCTTGTTGGGCACTGTCTGTCTCTAACCTCACATCCATATAATGTGGAGCATGGTCGGAGATTACGATTGCGGAGTATTCCGCCCTAACCAGCCCTGGAAGTACCCATTTCCCCACTACAAAGAAGTCAATCCTTGAGTATGCATTATGCACTTGGGAGAAGAACTCCTCCCCCCGGGGTGGGTGAATCGCCATGTGTCCACCGCCCCCATCTGCTCTATAAAAAGGCCAAGTTCTTTTGCCATGACTCTCGATCCTGCTCACAAAGGGTGCCATCTATCCACCTAATTATAGAATCCCCTACAACTACCACTTGTCTTTTTGCTTACCCCACTTGACTGGCCTCCTGATGGGATGTTGAGGGGAAGGTGAATTCACAGGAGCAACAATGTAGCCATTACTTTTCAAACATGAGACACCCTTGCATTTGCACTTAATAATATTAAGCTTCCCAAGACAATCTCCCCTCATCCAGCAATGTTAATCAATATTTGCTGTTTAAATAAAGGTATTGTGCAAATATCAGCAGAAATAGAAGTGTATCGGAGGATTTGAACTTGATTCATTTTTAAGTGACTATGGAGATTTTTTTTTTCTTTTTTTCCTCCACTGTTTTCTCCTTCATTTTCCTACCAGCACTGATTCCTTGTTGGCATCGATTCCTTGTTAGAATAATTTCCATGGATACCAACTGCTCTCTCACCCAAGTAATCATTTTTGATAAATGAGACTTGGCAAGAGTGTTTGGCTATTTGACTATGAAACATCCCAGCAGATCCTGACCATTTGCTTGTTTCCTTACAGAGTTGTGTGAAATAGTGGAAGAATTTTCACTCTGATTAACATGAATGCTCTTTATACCAGTCAATAGGGTGGTTAGGCATACACAGCGGGAAGGTTTTATGGTGTCCTGCAACCTATGTGATGAGGAAATGGACAACCCAGTATTTGAACCTTGCACCTTCTGATCCAGAGGTGGGAATACCAGACAAGTGTTCTTTTAGATTAACGGTTCACTCCCTTTTCTTCAGGAGTCGGAACTCTTGCCAGTTTTTCCATTCTTTAGTTCCTGGCTGCACGCAATAAATTGAGCACAGACTGGTAATCAAACTGGATCTTTCCAATGTATATGACTGCTGGTATTTTCCCACAAGTCAGGCAGAGAACTGGATTTCTTAAAGTGCTAAACTGTTTGTAATGAATCATTGACAATTACACCATGCTTAACAAAGTAAATCATTATGTTGACCAAGGGTGCCATTTCCTTATAGTTCGGTGATTAAAATGCTACTTTATTGCTGGTTCAATTCACTTGTGGGAGAGGAGTCCATCGGTTACATATTTAGGCTTTATGTGAATGAGCACAATGGTTGAGCTACTGAATGTAGGGAGGAGGAAATGTTATAGGAGGAAGATTGCACCCTCCCCCCATCCAATTGTAGATAGCTATGCACTATGCAAAATTGTGGAATTATCCATGATACTTCTCAGTTTGCTGCCTTTAATTACAGTGGAAAGCATCATCTGAAGAGAGATTTGGGAATAGAATAAATGTATTGAGCTGTTTAACTCTGATAAATGTCATTAGAACCAGTCCTTGACACTGCTTCATCTTCGATGCCCTAGTCTCCAATGAAACAATTTCTCTCTCCTACCCTGGTACAGTCCTCATCCCCATTATAAACATAAATTACGCAGACATGAAAGGAAATGGCAGACAACTAGTTTAATTATTCACCTGGCTGGACCACAGAAAGTACTGTTGGGTTTCTATTCTCATCTGCCAAAACTGTTCATCCTGTTCCAGGACCAATGTGGAAGGCAAAGATAATGCTTGGCTTCTTTTCTCTACTGCAAACTGCCACCGTAAACCCCTTTCCACTATCTTCTCCAGCTTATCTCCAACAACACATGTGAGGAGCTCATGGACTTTTTATCAAGTTTGGGACCATCTGATCAGCTGTTTTGACTACTTCTCCCCCCCCCCCCGACTAACCAAACCGTTAAATGCTCACTCTCAGCTTGTATATTTCTCTAATTTCTCTCCTGTATTCTGATGCGACCATCAATTCACTCGAAGACACGTGGAGAAGTAAACCGTGGTTTTAATCAGCTTAGAACTGTGCCTGCCTGCGACCGGTACAAGGCGGCCCTGCAGGTCAGCTGCTCTTATACTTCCTCTAAAGGGGAGGAGACATGGGAGCCTGTACATATCCCCCCGTGGGTGAAGCCACACAATGGCCCACAGGTGGAGCCCACAGGGTTAATAACATAACATAACATAATACAGTGCACTGGTGAATTATCAGTAATTATACATTCACCACATATTCTTTCCTCATGCCCTCTCGCCCAATCTCCTGCTGCCACAGCCCTATTCCCATGAAACTGTTGACCATCCAATTTCCCCTCCTCTCTCCATGTTAGCTGATATTGTTCATTATTCTCTCTCTGCAGGTGTTATCTCTCCCTGTTAAATCTATCATCATCAACAGTCTTATCAAAAGGCAGCCCTTGGCATTCCCCCCCCCCCCCGCCTTCTCGCCTACAACCTTCCTTTCCTCTACAGGATCCTTGCATTTCCTGTCATCACCCAAATCAGGATTAATCTTTCCTACAGCTCCATGTTCGAACCCCAATCAGGTTTCTGTCCCTGCCACAATACAAGACAACTCTTCTGAAAATCACAAGAACCCATTATTGTACTCCTATTCCTCATCGACATGCTGTCCCTTGATGGAATAAGCCAAAAGCACATGGATACATCCAGCTCTAACTCACCACCATCATCTCTCTCAGCTCCTCCAAGGTTGATAAATAATCAGGCTGCTTATCCAGCATTCAGGACATGGATGAACAGAAATTTCCTCTAATTAAATACTGGGAAAATTGAAGGCGTCATCATGGAATCACAGAATTTACAGTGCAGAAAGAGGCCATTCGCCCCATCGAGTCTGCACCGGCCCCTGGAAAGAGCAACCTACCCAAGCTCAGGCTTCCACCCTTTCCCCGTAACCCGACCTAACCTTTTGGACACTAAGGGGCAATTTAGCATGGCCAATCCACCTAACCTGCATATCTTTGAACTATGGGAGGAAACCGGAGCACCCAGAGGAAACCCACGCAGACACGGGGCTATTGTTCATTATTCTCTGGAGTGGTGTCCACTCCAAACTGTTTCCCTTCGCTACTAATTCTGTCCCACTTCCTGGCAACAATCTGAGACTCAACCATTTCACAATCTTGGTGTCATATTTAACCCCAAGATGAGTCTCCGACCATATATCCTTTTTGTCACTAAGATTATCTATTTACACCTCCTTACATCCTCCGATTCATCCTCTGCCTCAGCCCATCTACTATTGAAACCCTAAATCATGCATTTGCTGCTCTAGACTTGATCACTCCCAACGTTTCTCCAGCTGCCTACCCTACTTTCTCCTTTAAGATAATCCTTAAAGCATGCCGTGATATCCCACGTATTTGGCCAACTGCTCTAATATCTCTCAATGTGGCTGATGTCATATTTTTGAGCTTTCATACTTGTGTGAAATGCTTTGGGATGTTTTCTAACGTTAAAAGCGCTATAAGAGTAGAAGTTATTGCTATTGATCAATGGTCTTTTACGTTAATTTTGAATTATTATAATAGATTTTAGAGGTTATTTACAGCTCCCAATCCCATCATGTGTGAATAGTTGCTCCATCCTTCCAGACGTTATAAATGTTAACTATGTGTTAACTATGCTGCCATGTCTTCTATTGTCACAACTGAGTTGATAGTTTTATCTGCAAATTTTAAATTGGTTCAAAATACTTCCATAAACTCACCAGTGGTCAGTTTTAATTAGATGAAGTGCTTGTACTTATCTCTTTCTAAATTACTTATAGAAGCCGAAAGTTAAGGAATACAGAGATAAAAGAGAAGGTGGAAGTGCTGATGTGTGTAGCACACTCTGGTTAATGTTGTTCTGTTTATTTAAAGGGATGTTCCTTTCTCCATGATCTATTTCCCATTGTTTGCTAACCTTAACAAGCTGGGGCAGAAGAGTTCAGATGAGAGAGCTCCATTTTACCTATCCTTCATCAGTGGCTGTATTGCAGGCAGCACAGCTGCTGTAGTAGTGAATCCTTGTGATGGTAAGGTACTATTTTCATCATTCTCGTGAAATGTTGCAGGAAAACCTATCTTTTCATGTCGAACTGCCTCATTGCTCTCCATAGGTCTGACCATCTGTCTCTGTCCATTAATCTCTCTTTTCATCTGGTACAAAGGAACTAGAGTAGAACATTCAGCCCTTCCAGTCTGCTCCGCTATTCAGTTCGGTAGATCAGGGTTGATCTGCACCTTAATTCTGTTCACCCAATTTTGCACCATATCCTTTGATGCTCTTACCTAACGAAAGTCTAGTGATCAGCTTTGAAAGCTCAAATATATCCATGGAGTCTGTCTGTTTGATTGGCCCAGTATCTTTCCATGTCTACCCTATAAAATGATAACTAAGGACTGGTTTTGACTAGTGTGCCAATACTTCAAGAATACTAATTTGTGTCTCATTGATTTGGGCTACATTGAACCTGTGTTTCAGAGGTCCAGAGCAGAGTGCTAACCCACCATAACACCCCAACCCCTGCCCAACACTGCTTATACCCAACAAAAGCCCAGGTCTTCCAGCATGCATTATGCAGTTTTGACTCGGGTGTAAGTGATCTTGCGACTGTGTCTGGTCTGCCAGGGAGTGCTGCTTCTGAGGATTGGATTGGATTGGATTTGTTTATTGTCACGTGTACTGAGGTACAGTGAAAAGTATTTTTCTGCGAGCAGCTCAACAGATCATTAAGTACATGAGAAGAAAAGGGAATAAAAGAAAATACATAATAGGGCAACACAACATATACAATGTAACTACAAAAGCACTGGCATCGGATGAAGCATACAGGGTGTAGTGTTAATGAAATCAGTCCATAAGAGGGTCATTTAGGAGTCTGGTGACAGTGGCGAAGAAGCTGTTTTTGAGTCTGTTCGTGCGTGTTCTCAGACTTCTGTATCTCCTGCCCGATGGAAGAAGTTGGAAGAGTGAGTAAGCCGGGTGGGAGGGATCTTTGATTATACTGCCCGCTTTCCCCAGGCAGCGGGAGGGGTAGATGGAGTCAATGGATGGGAGGCAGGTTTGTGTGATGGACTGGGCGGTGTTCATGACTCTCTGAAGTTTCTTGCGGTCCTGGGCCGAGCAGTTGCCATACCAGGCTGTGATGCAGCCTGATAGGATGCTTTCTATGGTGCATCAAGAGTCATTTGTCCCATAGTTTCAATTGTCATTCTTTACCTTGAAGGCAGAATTAACCATTGCCAACCAAAAATTGTACATGACATTTAAATATTTAAACAAAAAAATCTCATGGCATTAAAAGATGCTTTTGGACACAGTTACTGCAGATCCAATTATGGTTCCTGGATAGAATTTATCATATGTATTGAAGTTGTAACCTACCATGTTAAATTATCTTGAGTAGGAAGTGTATTTGTATTTGAACTTTCAGCTTTTATCAGACTTTGAGGTTTTTGAAGATGTTCATTGTGTTTTTCCCTCCGTCGTTGGATTAATCATTTTGTTTCCTAAGTAAATAATCTATTTTTTCTCTTCTGGACACTTTCCTCCCAGAAACCTAATTTGAAAAGCGTGAAATTCACTGCATTCCATAACTTATGAAGGCAATGGAAACATCAGAGTTAAAGCCAGCACCCTACCTCCAATCTGAGTGCATGGGATTTGGCAAGAGCTTGAATCTCAGCTCCATTAGATTAGCTTGCTTGATAACCAGAGAAAATGCAGCCTGATGTATTGTGTGTCCCTGTACTATAAGGATGTTACAGTAAGCCCCAAGCACAGAATAAGTTCAAGCTTTTGATGGGTGATGCAAAGAGGTTTAGAATGCTGAGGACAGTGTGAATGGCAGCCAGTGCAAATTGTGGTTTATATTCAAGCTAAACTTTCACATTCCCTGTTTTATTGGACAATTGGAGTTTTCCTTTCAGAGTTGGCCCTTAACCAGAATATGAAGATGTTGCAAATGAGATGCTGTAAAAGACAACAGATTGAGGGATATTACAATCCCAGACCAAACCCCAACAGTGAAGGATACTGAACTGAAACCCCAATATTTTAGTTTATTTGAAGACTGTGCCAAAAGAATGATTCGCTCCAGGAAAAACAATAGGGCTTTGGTATTTGTAAAACAAAACTTTATTATGAATACAATATTAAACTTTTGACTTCACACCTGAAAAGAACAGCTTACAATTAATTACCCCTCAACACGACCATACAAATTTCCATTAATCAACCGACCGCTGACTCATCAAGTTCTCTTTGATCAATTTAAATGGTTCTCTCACCCCATGACCAAAAATCAATTTTTAATAAACTGAATCTGTTGATCCATTAAGTGCATCCCTCTTTGCAAATAGCACAAATGGAATTCCTTTATCACAATCTTCTGGGATATATCTGACTTATAGGCCCTCAACGTGACCTTTGGAGTTTGATAGCATCTTTCAAATGCCCTTGTGATTCCAGATGATACGACATTGAGTTAAACTGCTTTATTCCTAAAGTGATCCATAACTTTCTTGAATAACTTCAGCATAAAATTGGATCCCTGATCTGATTGAATTTCTTTTGGTAGTCCATATCTAGTAAAAAAAAAAAATTGGTTAACTCCTCTACAACCCTCTTAGATGTAATGTTTCTTTCATAGAATTTATAGTGCAGAAGGAGGCCATTCAGACCATCGAGTCTGCACCGGCTCTTGGAAAGAGCACCCTACCCAAGGTCCACACCTCCACCCTATCCCCATAACCCAGTAACCCCACCCAACACTAAGGGCAATTTTGGACACTAAGGGCAATTTATCATGGCCAATCCACCTAACCTGCACATCTTTGGACTGTGGGAGGAAACCGGAGCACCCGGAGGAAACCCACGCACACACGGGGAGGATGTGCAGACTCCGCACAGACAGTGACCCAAGCCGGAATCGACCCTGAGACCCTGGAGCTGTGAAGCAATTGTGCTATCCACAATGCTACCGTGCTGCCCCACGTGCTGCCCTAACAAAGATCGCTTAATGGAATTGCTTCCAGAAATCTAGTAAACACATCCATTATGGTCAGCAAATACTGATTCCCACTTTGGGTTTCAGGCAGGAATCCCACACAATTAATGAGGACTCTGGTAAAAGGTTCATCAAATGCTGGAAAGGGTATTGAAGGTGCTGGTTTCCCCTTTACCTGACATGTGTGATATGCAGTCCAGACTGATAAAAATGGTTTTGTATTTTTGCTTGAGTTTTCCTTACTCCTATAAAGCCCCCTACCGGAACCTCCAGGAGTAATTGCATGACAAAAATATGACTTTGGTATTTCTAAAAAATATATATTTTATTTCAATCACGTGCAACATGTTAGCATAGCACAAAATAAACTAAGTACGTACAGTTTATTCAATTCTCTCTCTTTCCCCCCACCCCAGTGAGACGAACAGTTCTTAAAACGTGGTCAGAAACGGCCTCCGACGTATGTAAAACCCCTCCTCCGACCCCCTAAGGGGGAATGTTATCTTCTCCAGTCGAAGAAATGCATACAAACAAATCCCCCAACCAAGTCATGACCCCCAGTGACACTGCCGACGTCCAGTTCAGTAGTATCCGTAGCTGAGCAATCCAGAGAGGCGCATGCCACAACATCGGCCCCCTTCCCCTCCTGTAACCTCGGTGCCTCCGACACCCCAAAGATCGCCACCATAGGGCCTGGCATCATCCGGACCCCCACAACCTCTGACAAACTCTCAAACACCCCCTCCCAAAAACTACCCAACTTTTCACACCCTGAAAATGTGTGAACATGGTTCGCCGACTCCCTCCCACACCTTTTGTATGCAACCTCTACTCCCGGGAAGAACCCACTCATCCGTGTCCGAGTCATTTGAACCCTATGTACCACCTTAAACGGTATACTGTTCATCCTCGCACAGGAGGAAGGTTGAGTTGATTTGGTGCATTAACTCGATCCAAATTCTCCACCCCATCTCGATCCCCAACTCTTCCTCCCACTTCAGCTTGATCCCTTCCACTAGGTCCGATCCCTTCTCTCCCAACCATCTATAAATATCCCGAATCCTCCCTTTCCACCACTCACCTGGGACCAACAGCTTCTCCACCAAAGTATAGTCCGGCAGCCGATTAAAATAAAGGCAGTTCCTTCAATGCAAATTCCTGCACCTGCCAATATCTACATTTGCTCCCCATCGGCAACTCAAAGCTCTCTTGCACTTCCTCCAACACCGCAAACTTATCCTCAAAAAACAGGTCCCTAACCCGCTCTATTCCTTCCTCCTGCCATCTCCCATACATCCTATCCACCTTACCCGGTACGAACCGATGGTTTCCACACAGTGGAATTAATGCCGACATATGCCCCAATTTAAAATGTCTCCTCAATTGATTCCAGATCCTGACTGAAGATTCCACTACTGGGCTGCTCATATGCTTCCCCGGGGAAAACGGCAACGAGGCTGTGGCCAGAGCCCTCAAACTCTTACCCCTCATACAAGATTCCTCCTCCAGCCTGATCCAGTGTCCCCCTCGCTCCCCCACCACTACCACCATCAGCATCTCATTGTCTCTGCATGTGCCGCCCAATAATAGTGCAGCAGGTTAGGGAACGCCAACCCCCCTCCTCCTGCCTCCTTTGCAGTAGTATTCTACTAACCCTCTACATCTTGCCTGCCCAAACAAACTCCAAAATCAGTTTGTCCACCTTTCAAAAGAAGGTCATGGGAAGGAAATTTTGGAGGGATTGAAAAATAAACAAGAACTTTGGCAATACATTCATCTTTACCACCTGAACCCTCTCTGCAAACATCAAATGCAGGGCCTTCCATCTTTTAACATCCCCCTAATCCCCTCTATCAAACTCGTCAAGTTGCACTCGTGCATCGTTGCCCAGCCATGAGCCACCTGAATACCTAAATACCGGAATCTTAACCCTAGCCACCCCAAATGACAGGGCCCCCAAGTTCGCATTCGGACACCGAACATTCACCAGGAAGATCTCACTTTTCCTGACATTCAATTTATACCCAGAGCAGACCCCAAACCTCCCCAATCAGTGCATAATTCTCTCCATACTTTCCAGTGGATTCGCCACATACAACAATGAATCATCGGCATACAAAGGTACCATATGTTCTTTGCACTCTCCTCACAATACCCTGCCACTCATTCAAAGCTTGGAGCCAACACAAACAACAATGGTGACAATGGGCATCCCTGCCTTGCCCCCCCCCCAATACTGTCCGAAATATCCTGGATTTGTCACGTTTGTTCTCCCACTCGCCATAGGGAACACGTACAATAGCCATACCCAGGACACGAATATCAACCCAAACCAGGACCTCCAACAAGTACTGTCACTCCACTCGGTCAAAGGCCTTCTCTACATCCATAGATACAATCACCTCAGGCAGTCCCCCACCGAAGGGGTCATAATCACATTCAAGAGCCTCCTAATATTAGCAGAGAGTTGCTGCCCCTTCACAAACCCCGTCTGATCGTCTCAGAACACATCTGGCACAAACCCCTCCAACCTCCTTGACAATAACTTAGTCAATACTTTCATGTCGGACTTCCGGTGACGGCGGGCGGGAGGCAGCTGGCCATTGGAGGGCTCCCGTTCGGGAACGGCATTGTCGGGGTTAACGCCCGGTCCTAGGGCCAGCGACGGCAGTAAAAGTCGGGAGACAGCACAGAGGAGGGGAATGTCGAAGACCAGCAAAAAAACGGCCGTGAAAAAAGCAGCTGAAAGTCCGTCGGGGAGTGGAAAGGTCACCGTGGGGGCAGTAAAGAAAATGGAGGTTGGAGTACCAGGGGAGGCCGCATTGCTTATGGCTGAAGAAATAACTAAGATGATGGCTGCGGAATTCGAAAGGCAGTTTGCAAAATGCATGGAGACGGTGAGGATGGAGATGAGGGAGGTTTTGAGTGCGCTGGTGGAGGAGGCGATTTCCCCGGTGAGGACAGCGGTGGCGAGCGCAGTGGCGGAGGTGCGAGAGCAAGGGGAGGCGCTGAAGGAAGTGGAGGAGACGTTATTGCAGCACGGTGATCAACTTGCCTCGATGGGGAAGGAGATGTGGAAGGTGATGGATACTAACAAGGATCTGCGAGGAAAAATGCAAGACCTGGAAAACAGATCCAGGCGACAGAATTTGAGGATTGTGGGGCTGCCCGAAGGAGTTGTAGGACCGAAGCCGACTGAGTATTTTGTCACAATGCTGGCAAAACTATTGGGGGAGGGGGAGGATCCCTCCCAATATGAACTGGATCGGGCTCATCGGTCGTGGAGGCCTGTACCAAAGGCGAGTGAGCCGCCAAGGGCAGTGACTCTGTGCTTCCATAGGTACAGTGTGAAGGAGAAGGTCCTGAGCTGGGCCAAGCAGAAGCGGGTGGTGCAGTGGGCTGGAGCTGGTATACGTGTGTACCAGGACTTTACAGTGGAGTTGGCGAGGAGGCGGGCTGCCTTCAACCGGGTGAAGAGGGCACTGTACATTAGCAAGGTGCAGTGCGGCATTGTATATTCAGCGAAGCTGAGGGTGACTTATAAGCTCAGGGACTTTTATTTTGGACGGCGGAAGCAGCGGAAGAGTTTGCGAAGGCAGAGGACTGTGCCAGAACTGACAAAATTGAGAAATGGCCATGTGCCGATTTAACCGCATGACTGTATTTTCTTCTTTTTTGTTTCACTGCGTGCGGGTGTAGGGGCTAAAGGAGCCAATGTTGTATATATTTGGACAAGGGAAGGGATGGGACTTTCACTCGAAATGAGGGCTCTTTGGGGTGTAGGTTGATCTGCGGAGTGTGTGTGCTAAAAGGGGATCTCTGGTCTTTCCTCGGGCCGGGCAAGGGGGAAAGGGACCTGGGCGGGGGCCTCCACGCTGGCCGGTTTAAGCCGGCCAGTGAACGGGAGTGAGGTGGGGGGAGGGGCTGCGGCCATCGGAGCCTGGCAGAACAGGGTCCGAGTGGTCTAGCCGGGGTGGAAAGTTCGGGGGAAGGAACCGAGGTTGGGAGGAGGAGTTTTACAAGAGGCAGTGGACGGGAGGAGCTGGAGACTTGGGAGGGTGGGGGTGGGGGGGGGGGGGGCGGGGCGGGGTGTTCAACTCTTGGGTATCATGCACGGTACTCTTTCAGAGGCTGGATGGCGTTGAGTGTAGGGTGGGGAGGGGGAGTGGACTCTATAGGTCAATGGTGACCATGGGCGGTCCCGGATTCCTTTTTCTTTTCCTCCCTTGTTTTTTGTTTCCACCGTGGGAGGGTTTGGTTTATTGGATGCATATATTGACAGGTGGGCCGTTGTTTGGGGTGATGGGAGGATGGGATCATTGGTATTGTTAAGGGGATTAATTTTGTATTTGTTACCATTTACTGTTTGTGGGTGGGGTGCACATTTTTGAAGGAAAATGTGAAAATGTAGAATAAAAAAAAAAAATTAAAAAAAAAAAAGACTCATGTCGGTATTCAACAATGAGATGCCTATAAGGCCCACACTCCATCAGGTCCTTGGCCTTTTTTGCACTCAACGAAATAGATGCCTGCACCAGCGTATCCGGCAGCTCCCACCTCTTCACTGCCTCATTAAACATACTCAAAAGGTGGGGGGCCAACTCCACCAATTTTTATAAAATTCCTCCGGAAAGCCATCTGGCCCTGGCACCTTCCCCGACTGCATCATACCAACACACTCCACTACTTCCTGCAATCCCAGTAGCCCCTCCAATGCCTGCTGCTTCCCCTCCTCCACTTCTGGGAACACCAACCCATCCAAAAACCGACTCATATCTGCCCCATACAACTCACGCTAAAAGGCCTCAAACACTTCATTTATTTTCTCCAGCTCCGTCACCGCCACGTCCCCCCGCTCTCGCTGCACAATTTCCCTTGCTGTCGCAACTGGCGGGCAAGCAGTGGACTCACCTTCTGACTGTACTCCTACTGCGCCCCCTGTAGTTGGTGTAGCTGACCCACCGACTTCCCTGTTGTCAAGTCAACAGATCAAATTCCCCCTCCAGCTTCTTCCTTTCCGCCAGCAACTCCCTAGCCAGGGCGGCCAAGTACATCTGATCCATGTCAAAATTACATTCCAGCAAGCTCTAACTCTCCTCCCTTCAAACTCTTAAGTTGCCCGAACACCCGGGACATTTTACCTTTCAAGCACATTCCACATTACAACCCTCACTGGGGGCTTTTCCCCCACCAAGACCTGCCATCCCCGCTCAGCTCAGACCCTGCCCAAACCTCCATCCCCTCATGAAAGTGGGCCCACCCACGATGGTCACCCCCCCTGTCCTCAGCCACTGTACTAACTGCGTCACCAACCCATTCCCCCTGACCCCTTCCTCTCCCCTCAAAAATCAGACTAACTATCGCAGCCCCCACCCACACTCTGCTTCCATTCACTAACATCTCCTAGCATGATGGCTCCCACGTGGAGGCTCTGACAAAGGGCTTGCACCTATGCCTTCCAACCTACCCATCCCCCCAGTTCCGTTTGCACCACCATGTCCCCTCTTCAACCCACCCCCATTTTTCCTCCCTGTATGTCACGTACTCATGATAGTACTAAACATCACACCACAGACGCCCCCATACACAAAATTCTCAATTATCCCCCAGATCCCAGATATGTGGAAACATAACTGATCATAAACTATACACAAAGTACAAAAGGCACAAAAAGGTATGCAAAACACACATCTCTCCAAAAAATACAGACGGTGCAAAAGTACCTTACATCCAATGCCACCCCGGTAACCGCCTCCCTTTTCCAATTCAGCACCCTCGTCCGTCAGTCCCCGTCCCCCAAACAATAAGCTGACGACTCAATATACCTTGAAGAAGTCGATAAGCAGCTCCCGCCTCAAGGTGAACCTCTCGAATGACAAACTTAATTTTTCCAAATGCAGGAACTCTGCCAAATCACTCATACATACCCCCTGGACCAAAACCAACACTGGACATGAGGAGCCACCTCATGTGCAACCAATCAGACCACGTCAATTTCACTTGCTGGCTGCTAAAACCACTCAGGCTCCGCAAAAGAATTATTTTTAAACAAACACAACCCCAGGATTGTAACCCTTAAATTACTCACTACATTTATTATCCAATTTTCCTAGCTTCTTCCAATCGTCAGAGGGAGCAGGAGAAAAAGCATGCAAAAGAGAGAATGAGTTGTACAAGAATTAATACAGAAAAGGAGATGCTTAACTTGCAGACGTGATAATAGTGTAAGACAAAAGGAGCCACAATAAGGGAAAACACAGGAATAAAACATGTTTACAAGACCCGGAGAATGTATGAATCGTTCGCAGGCCAACATGGGTGCAGACCACACCATCGGCAGTATACCGATGGAAGAAGGATTCCAAATTCAACCAGCCATCCATTCCTTCCGCCCTGCCCAGAGGTGGCCCATCCTATTATCTCCTATCTGAGAGAGAGAAAATGACCATTGTGGGCTAAGTCTGACATCGTTGAATTCAGCATTAAGAACAAACCGTGACTAAATGTCTGGTAGAAATCAATGAAATTGCAGTGCTTCAATGCAGGAACTGCACACTAGTGAGCTGACCCCAACATAGTTTAGCATGAGAGATATTACAGGTGACCACAATACATCAAGGCTAAATAATAGAAAATCATTAAGGATCCTTTGTCATGCTCACTATTGTTGTTTGCATTGGGAGGAGTGTGTCAATATTGAATGAGTACGTGATGCGACTCAGATGTGATCATAAACATTTCACCATTCTGTGTCAGGATTCACACATCTAGGGTGACCACTTGGATGAGGTGCTGTTAAGGGCAGTCTGGATTTCACTGTGATAGTAGGGGCTGAAACTAATTTGGCACATTAAATTATTTCTTTTGCTACTTAGAATTTTTTTTAATTCCTCTTTTCTTCCTCATCAGTAATAAAGACAAGACTTCAATCTCTTCAAAGAGGAATTAATGAAGACTCATACTCAGGAATAGTAGACTGCACCAGGTAATATTAAAGATATGAATCTTCTTGATCACATCTTGCATTTATATAATGTGTTTAACATAAAATAAGACTCTTAGCATGACACAGAGATATTAGGGGGGAAATAACTGATGCCAGGGTAAAGGAGATATTTTAGGATGGATGAAGAAGAGCTTGCTCAGTGGTGGATATTAAGGAGGAATGGGGTTTAGAGAGGGAAGTTAGACTGAGACCGAGATTGCTGAAGGCAGAGCTGCCAAGAGGAATGCCTATGATGTTGGAATCATAAAAATGGAGATGGGGACAGGGAGGCAAGGGAGGAACGGCAGTGGCTGATAAAGGAAATTTTGGTGTTCGATAGAAGGTACACGGGGAATCCGACACCGCGATTTCTGGTGAGGAGTGAGGAGCTACAGGTGAGGTTTGATCTTCTGTCCACGGGAAAAGCGGTTCGGCAGCTGAGGCGGGCCAGGGGAGTTGTGTACGAGTTTGAGGCCAACTGCTTGTTGGCGGGCCATTTCCGCCGGCAGGCTGCTGCGAGAGTGATTGTTCAAGTCAGGGATGGGACGAGAGAACTGGTGGTGGCACTGGAGGAGGTGAACTAAGTTTTTGAAGAGTTCGACAGGGATTTGTGTAAGTCAGAGCCTCCGGAGGATGAATCGGATATGAGGGACGTTTGGGGCGATTGGAGTGTCCTGAAGTTGGAGAGGAGGAGAGGGCAGGACTGGAGGAGCCAGTGGGGCTGGAAGAAGTGCAGGTGGCGAAAGGGAGAATGCAGACGGGCAAGGCACCGTGGCTGGATGCTTTCTCAGTGGAATTTTATAAAAGTTTTAAAGATAAGTTGGCGCCGCTGTTGGTGGAAATGTTTGAGGACGTGATGGGCAGGGGGGCATTGCCAGAGATGATGGGTCAGGCAATCATTTCATTGCTGCTTAAAAAGGATAATGAGGCAGAGATGCCTCATGTCCTCCTCTTTGCGCTGGCAGTAGAGCCCTTGGCCCTAGCGTTGAGGTGCTTGGATAAATGGAGGGGGATAGTGAAGAAGGGAGGGTGTGTGGAGCATAGGATGTCCCTGTATGCTGATGATCTGTTGTATATTTTGGACCCAAGCTCTTCTGTGGGGGACATAACGGGTCTGCTTAGGAGATTTGATGTGGAGATGTCGGCGTTGGACTGGGGTGAGCACAGTAAGCAGTTTTACAACACCAGGTTAAAGTCCAACAGGTTTGTTTCGATGTCACTAGCTTTCGGAGCGCTGCTCCTTCATCAGGTGAATGAAGAGATATGTTCCAGAAACATATATATATATATATAGACAGATTCAAAGATGGCAGACAATGCTTGGAATGCAAGCATTAGCAGGTGATTAAATCTTTACAGATCCAGAGATGGGGTAACCCCAGGTTAAAGAGGTGTCTGGCATCTTTGAATCTGTCTATATATATATATATGTTTCTGGAACATACCCCTTCATTCACCTGAGGAAAGAGCAGCGCTCCGAAAGCTAGTGACATCGAAACAAACCTGTTGGATTTTAACCTGGTGTTGTAAAACTTCTTACTAGGAGATTTGGAGCTTTTTCAGGCCAGAAGCTGATCTTGGGTAAAAGTGAGTGTTTTGTGGTGTCTTCCACCTGCTGGTCTTTTTGCCGAAATTGTTCTTTAAGGGGGTGGATAGGTTGGTTTTGTCATTTGTCTGGGTAGGTAAGGTAGCTAGGATTACAAAGACAGTACTTCAGAGAGTGCGGCAGTTGGGGGGTTGGACCTTCTGAACTTGTACTATTACTGGGTAACAAATGTGGAGAAGGTGCAGGGTTGGAGTAGGGAGACGGAGGTTTTGTGGGTGAGGATGGAGGCAGGATCTTATAGTGGGTTGCGGCTGCGGGCGCTGGCAATGGCGCCACCCCCGTTTACCCCAGGTAAGTATTCAGAAAGCCCTGTGTGGTGGCCATGCTGAAAATATGGAGGCAATTTTGTCAGCACTTTAGGTTGAGACGGGACCGAGGTTGATGCTGATCTGAGGGAACTATGGGCTTGAGCCTAGGAGGATGGATGCGAGGTTTCAGGGGTGAGAGGAAAGAGGGGTGATGGAGATGAAGGACATGATTTTGGAAGGGCGGTTTGCAAGTTTGGGGGAGTTCGAGGTGAGGTTTGGTTTCCTGTGTTGGGGAGGTTTAGCTACATACAGGTGCGGTACTTTGCGAAAAAGGACTTTCCGCCCTTTCCAGTAGCACCTTCCTACTCATTGCTGGAGGAGTTGTTATCCATGATGGGCCTGGAGGGTGGGATCGTCTTAGTGATTTATGGGATGATTTTGAAGGAAGGTAAGATGTCTCTGGTGAGAGTTAAGGTCAAGTGGGAGGAGGATCTGGGGATGGCACTAAAGGAGGGATTGTGCTGAGAGGTGTTGCGGAGGGTGAATGCCTCAATCTCGTGTGCGAGGCTGAAGTTGATATAGCTAAAGGTGGTGCACAGAGCACGCCTGACAAAATTGAGGATGGGCCGGCTGTTTGAGGGTGTAGAGGATATTTGTGAACGGTGTGGGAGGGGCACAGCTAATCACATGCATATGCTCTGGTCCCGCTCGAAGCTGGAGAAACTTTGGAGGTTTTTCAGCACCATGTCTGCGATCTTGCATGTGGACTTGGAGCCGGGTCCCCCAGGGGCCATTTTCAGGGTATCAGAATAGTCTTGACTCGCTTGCAGAGGGGTTTTGTTGGGGTGAAGGTCAGCGTCTCCACCCTGTGCCTCGGTTGGCTGTGTGGCCTAATGGAGTTCCTGCATTTAGAGAAGGTGAAATTTGCTGTAAGATGGGCGAGTGAGGGGTTCCACAAGGGTTTGTTTATTTTGCATTTTGGAGAACTAGTCACTGTTAATTGTTGGGAGGATTGGGGGGGGTCCGGGGTGGGGTTTTGTGTTGGGTTTTATTTTGGATTGTAATGTTTTTCAAATGTGAATAAAAATACTTATTTTAAAAAATAATAAAAATGGAGATGGAGATTGGGTGGGAGCTTTTAGAACTGTAAAAAATAATAAATGAGGAGGGATTGAGACCAAGGAAGAATTGAAACAGAATTTCAAATTTAAGGTGTTGTGGGGACGGAGTGAAGGTCAGTGACAAGAGAGATGATGACCAAGTACAACATGGTGCGAGATAGAATGTGTTGCTGCGGGGATTTGGATGAACTGAAGTTTATGGAGTTTGGAAGACTGCAAATCATCGGCGCAATGTAGAAAATAGGAACAGGAGTGGATCATTCAGTCTTATAGAATCTACAGTGCAGAAGGAGGCCATTCCGCTCATCGAGTCCGCACCTGCTCCTGTAAAGAGCACCACACCCAATGCCAACACCGCCACCCCATCCCCACAACCTAGCAACCCCACCCAACACTAAGGGCAATCCCGGACACCAAGGGCAATTCAGCATGGCCAATCCACCTAACCTGCACATCTTTGCACTGTGGGAGGAAACCGGAGCACCCGGAGGAAACCCACGCACACACGGGGAGGATGTGCAGACTCCGCACAGACAGTGACCCAAGCTGGAATCGAACCTGGGACCCTTGAGCTGTGAAGCAATTGTGCTATCCACAAGGCTACCGTGCTGCCCCTTTGAGCCTGCTCCGCCATTCAATCTGATCCTGGCTGATCATCCAGCTCAGTCACCTGTTCTCACCTCCCCTGCCCCCCCCCCCCCCCCCCACACCTCCCCATAGCCTTTGATCCCTTTTTGCCCCAAGTGCCATATCTAGCTCCTTCTTGAAAACATACAATGTTTTGCCTCAACTACTTTCTGTGGTAGAGAATTCCACAGGCTCATCACTCTCTGGGTGAAGAACTTTCTCCTCATCTCAGTCCTTAATAGTTTACCCTGTATCCTCAGACTGCGAACCCTGGTTCTGGACACCACCATCAGAAACATCTTTCCTGAATCTACCCCGTCTAGTCCTGTTAGAATTTTATAGGTTTTTTTGAGATCCCCCTCATTCTTAACTTAAGCGAATACAATCCTAACCGTCTCAATTTCTCTTCATACATCAGTTCCGCCATTCCGTGAATCAGTCTGGTAAACGTTCTCTGCACTCCCTCTATTGCAAGAACATCCTTCCTCAGATAAGGAGACCAAAACTGCACACAATATTACAGGTGTGGTCTCACCAGTCTGAAGGTTTCAAATTCTCAACTGAATGAGATAGGTATTGGCCTAGCAAGTGCCCCCCCCCCCCCGCCCTCATCCTGTGAATGAATGCATTAAAAAAATTGCTTTCCATGATGTTTCCCACTACCTGATGGCCTATAGAACACACCCAGTAGTATAATGGCATTTCTGTTGCTTCTCAGCCCTAACTAAATAGATTCTGTCCTTAATCTCTCTGGGATATCCTCTCTTTTCAGCAGTGTAATGTTCTCCTTCATCAATAGTACTGCCCTTGCTCCTTTCTTGCCTTCTCAATCTTTCCTGAACATCTTTTGCACAGAAATATTTAGTACCAATCTGCCCTTTCTTGAGCCAAGTCACCTGTATCGCCACAACATGATATTCCTATGTGGCTGACTATGCTTACCATTCACCAACCTTGTTTACCACACTTTGTGCATTCAGATACGTCCACAGTAAACTTAATTTAGACATAATTGCATTTTCTTTTACTGTGATCTCATCTAATATCTTGGGCGCGTTCTCCGACCCCTCACCGGATCGGAGAATTGCCGGGGGCTGGCGTGAATCCCGCCCCTGCCGTGTCCCGAATTCTCCGCCACCAGAGATTCAGCGGGAGTGGGAATCGCGCCGCGCCGGTCGGCGGAAATCGCGGCGGTCGGCGGGCCCACCTTCGGCGATTCTCCAGTCCGCAATGGGCCGAAGTCCCACCGCTGTCAACCCACGCCAGCCGACGTGGATTGAACCACCTTTTGAACTGCGGGACAAGGCGGCGCGGGCAGACTCCGGGGTCCTGGGGGGAGGGGGGCGCGGGGCGATCTGGCCCCGGGGAGTGCACCCACGGTGGCCTGGCCCGCAATCGGGGCCCACCGATCCGCGGGCGGGCCTGTGCTGTGGGGGCACTCTTTTCCTTCCGCCTTCGCCATGGTCTTCACTATGGCGGAGGCGGAAGAGACCCCCTCCACTGCGCATGCGCGGGGATGCCGTGAGCAGCCGCTGACGCTCCCGCGCATGCGTCGCACGGCAAAGTCATTTCCGCGCCAGCTGGCGGGGCGCCAAAGGCCTTTCCCGCCAGCCGGCGGGGAGGAAATCACTCCGGCGTGGGCCTAGCCCCTCAAGGTGAGGGCTCGGCCCCTCAAGATGCGGAGAATTCTGCACCTTTGGGGCGGCGCGATGCCGGACTGATTCGTGCCGTTTTTGGCGCCGGTCGGCGAACATCGCGCCGATTGCGGAGAATCCCGCCCCATAGTCCTGACTTTGGTGCTATCTATCTCTCCCCCTTCCTGGCACACTTTATTTGATTTAATTTTACCCCTGGTTTCCACTCCCTTGCCAAATTATGTTAAATTCTCACCAGTGGCATTAGCAAACTGTCTCACAAGTATATTGGTCCTCACTCTGTTCACGTGTAACATGTGCAGCCTGTGATGTTTCATCGTACCCAGAATTGGTTGCATTGTCCCAGGAATCTAAAGCCCTCCCTCCTCCAGCATCTCCAGCTACATGTTCATCTGCTCTATCCTCAAATTTCCGTACTCAGTAGCAAGCAAGTCTGTGTGTGAGTCACTGTGTGGAGTTTGCACTTTCTCCTGGTGTCTCTGTGGATTTCTTCTGGATGCTCCGGTTTTCTTCCACTGTCCAAAGATGTGCAGGTTAGGTGCATTGGCCACGCTAAATTGACCCTTAGTAGCCAAAAGGTTAGGTGGGGTTACGGGGATAGGGTGGAGATGTGATCTTAAGTAGGGTGCTCTTTCCAAGGGTTGGTGCAGACTCAGGCCCAATGGCCTCCTTCTGCACTGTAGGGATTCTCTGATTCTATAAGTACACCAGGAGGAACCTTTAAAGTTCTGCTTGCTAGCATGGTGGCGCAGTGGTTAGCATTGCTACCTCGCGGCGCCGAGGTCCCAGGTTCGATCCCGGCTCTGGGTCACTGTCCGTGGGGAGTTTTCACATTCTCCCTGTGTTTGTGTGGGTTTCACCCCCACAAGCCAAAGATGTGCAGCTTGGGTGGATTGGCCACGCTAAATTGCCTCTTAATTGGAAAAAAATGAATTGAGTACTCTAAATTTCTTTTTTTTGTTTTTTAATTTTAAGTTCTGCTTGCTAGTCTCTTTTCTCGTTCCTTAAAATTGGCCTTCATGATCTCAAACCTCTTTTTACCTGTGTCTTTGGTACTGATAATGGCTGAGACCTCTGATTTATTCACCTTTCCCCTCAGGATGCTTGTCAGCTGCTTAGTGACTTCTTTGAGCCTAGTGCCAAGGAGTATCACACTATCCTGGATTCATAACTGTGGCCACAAAAATGTCTGTTTCCCTGGCTTATAGCATCCCTTTCACTATTGCTCTCTCAATCTTCCTCCTGCTCCTCGCTTTCCCCCTGTACATCTGAGCCAGCCATGGTACAGTAGACTTAGCTCTGGCTATACTTCCCAATGGAACCATCATTTACCAGTACTCCGAACTGAATGCAGGAGACCCTGCCTCATCTGCCTTGACTGTCTAGTGGTCACTCATTTCCTCTCTACCTGCATACCCTTAAAATTTGGGATGACCACATCGACAAACATGTTATCCCGTTGGGTTCAAACTCACGGTCCAATCACAGTTGCACTCTGCTGCTGGGTGGCTACTTTTGTGCTGCTGCTTTATAGCTTTATTGTTTATTTAGTTTGGGCAGCATGGTAGCACAAGTGGATAGCACTGTGGCTTCACAGCATCAGGGTCCCAGGTTTGATTCCCTGCTGGGTCATTGTTTGTGCGGAGTCTGCACGTTCTCCCCGTGTCTGCATGGGTTTCCTCCGGGTGCTCCGGTTTCCTCCCACAGTGCAAAGACGTGCAGGTTAGGTGGATTGGCCATGATAAATTGCCCTTAGTGACCAAAAAAGATTAGGAGGGGTTATTGGGTTACGGGGATAGGGTGGAAGTGAGGGCTTAATTGGGTCGTGCAGGATCGATGGGCCGAATGGCCTCCTTCTGCATTGTATGTTCTATGTTTATTACTTGTTCGCGGGATGTGGACACTGCTAGCAAGGTAATCATATATTTTATTTCCCATCCCTAATTGCCCTTGGAAAGGTGGTGGTGAGCCACTGCTTTGAATGGCTGCTGTTCATGTGGTGTAGGTACATCCACAGTACTGTTTGAGAGTTACAGAATTTTGACCCAGTGACGATGAAGGAACATTTCCAAGTCAGCATGGTATGTAACTTGCAGGCAATAAAGTGTTCCCATGCACCTGCTGATCATGATCATCTTTGATGCAACATTTCAGAAGACAGTTGAAGAAATCAATCACATTGCTGACCGTGTTCTGGAGGCACACACAGGCCAGACTGGGTTAAAATTATGGATTTTCTTCCTCAAGGACATAATGGGTTTTTAGAGTAATATGGTGGCTTATGTTGATACCAGCTTTTTATTCCAGGTGTATTTAATTATCCGGATTTGAATTTCCCAGTTGTCATGGTAGGATTTGAATTCATCTCTTCAGATCATTACCAGTCCAGTAATATTACCACTATATTACTGTACCCTATTCGATAGCTTCTAATATATTAGCAAGAGTTTAGTAAAGTGTTTGCTTTGATTTAGTGTCCACCTTGGTATAAATGGTTCGACGAGAGAAGTTATAAATATCATTAATGGGCTTTTTCAAAGTAACTAGCTTCAGCATTTTGAGTTAGTCAGAGAAAATAGTTGCAAGGGTTTTCTCCTTTTGACTGCTATCCAATAGCTGGGACTGGAAAGTGCATCTGCAGAGAAGAGGACTGGATCAGGCTTTGCTCTGATGCCTCCATGGCCAAATAGTTTACTGACGTGATGTATCTTACAAAGGCTCCTTGGGTGAAATACTGTATTCAGTACTCATGGATCAGCCCGCCCCCCCCCCAGCGAAAACAACACAAAGAAGGGAGAAAAGGGTGGACATAGATAATCTCCGAGTGCATCACCATTGTTACTGTGAAAGCAAACTTTAGGTGGAGCATAAGTTGTGTTTCATTGACTCTCCTTCTATTACTCCCTGTCTTTGTCAGGAAGCACCAGGCCTCAGGTTAATAATATAATAATAATTTGTTTTATTGTCACAAGTAGGCATACATTAACACTGCAATTAAGTTATTGCGATACGCCCCTAGTCGCCACATTCCGGCGCCTGTTCGGGTGCACGGAGGGAAATTTCATAATGTCCAAATTACCTAACAGCACATCCTTCGAGTCTTGTGGGAGGAAAACGGAGAACCCGGAGGAAATCCACACAGTCACTGGGAGAACGAGCAGACTCCGCACAGACAGTGACCCAAGCCGGGAATCGAACCTGGGGGCCTGGCTCTGTGAAGCCACAGTGCCAACCACTGTTCTACCGTGCTGCAGTGACTCTGCTCAGAGACCTGCCTGAGATTGGAAAATCGATAGATAGCCTTGAAGGTCTCTTTGTGGAGTGCACAGTTGCTCTATCACTTAGCCAACATGGTAATTTTGTGCAATGGTCACCCTGGTTCACGTGGAGCAGTGCTTGTCAACAATCATATTGGTGTTTGTAATCTTGGGATAGTTATTATTTCATGTTGTCTTTGCCCATTATAGGAAAATCTGGAGGAATGAAGGAGCAAGAGCTTTCCTGAAGGGAGCATATTGCAGAGCCCTGGTTATCGCCCCTCTCTTTGGCATTGCACAAGTCGTTTACTTCCTGGGAATAGCAGAGACCATGTTTGAGATGCTTCAGAGCAGACAATATTAGCCCACGGAGTACCTTTGCAAGACATCCGGCCTGGTTCCACAGGATTAAGTATGTCATTTGAAGAGCACAGTTTTTGGAGACAAACTCAAACCACCGTCCTGCTTCTTGTCCCTACCCCCACCTTCATCACAGAAACAGACCTTTATTCTGCTTCTCCCAATCATTCCTAAAGACCATCAGTATTTTTTTTGTTTTTTTATTTAAATTGTTAACACTAGGATGAAAATGTGTCTGGGGTCAGACAACGTGCACCAGATATTATAAGAATTATTCTAATTCTGTAACTCTTTAAGTTGACCAGTACAACAGAAATGTTTTAAAGGGATCACGTTTGCAGAAAACAGAAGGTCCCCTCATCTAGTCATTCCTATGTAAGATATTGAAGGAACAATGCAGGGCTTGAGTGGAGTTCCAATAGCAGAACATTGATTAACTGGCTTGTTAATGCTCGGATTTGTTTGGAGCTCTGCGTCCAGGTGCTGCATGATTTTGTTTTTAAAAAAGAAAAGCAATGTGGAGTGTATCCTTTATGGTGCTGCCTTGAACATAGTATTGTTGGAATAACAGTTAATTTAGTCTTCTTACATCTTGGGGGTGAAATTTAATTTGGGAGGCACACAAATGAGTGTTATTGCATAGACATCTTTTTGGATGACTTGCCTCCTGGTCTGTTATTTTAATGTCGATATAATTGAATATGGATAGGGCATTTAACAGCCAGCTGATACTGCTATCTGCTTTGCGTCCTTTACCCAAGGAGAATTTCAACCCCCACCCTTCCCCCACCTCACCAAGCATCTGGCTATCTATACTTCTGAAAATGTAACTTGAAACAAAGCAAATTTGAAGTGAAATTGGGCATTGCAAAATTTGCATCTGTACAAAATAATGTAGAGATCTGAATAGTCAGTAGTTGGTGGCTGGGGACTAGCATCCGGTTTGTATGAGCTTCTTGGTTGCCAAAGCTGGAACAGGAAATTGAGACACCTGAGATGATGCAGGCAGGCAGGCCGAACAATGATTAATTTAAAATGACCTTGATTGCTTTTGAGCTTATATTAACTATTGGAAGCACAACATTTTACTTACTTAAGTGGCTCCCGAATTATGTTGACTGAAAATGCAGGCTACCTGTCCTGAACCTGCATGGGGAGTTGATGGGGTTCCCTGCAAAAGTGCATTGACACACTTTAAGCCAATCTCTTCGTCGTTGGCTCCCAAAGGCCATCTTTGATGCCCTTGTGCTCCCGTTTGGGCGACCGGTCATTCCCCTTGTGTTTCAATCTCAAAAATAATCCAATATCATAGGGACTGCTCTCATTTGGTCACTTGAACTTGCTTGTGATGTAGGGCGGCACTGTGGCACAGTGGTTAGCACTGCTGTCTCACGGCACCGAGGTTCCAGGTTTTACCCCGGGCCACTGTCAGTGTGGAGTTTGCACATTCTTTCCGTGTCTGCGTGGGTCTCATCCCCATAACCCAAAAGATGTGCAGGATGGGTGGATTGGCCAAGTTAAATTGTCCCTTGGAAACATTTTTGGATATTCTAAATGTATTTTTTTAAAATTACTTTAAAAAATAACTTGCTTGAGGTGTAAGAACAAGCAGCCACCATCAATTCAATATTAACAAACTTATACATGAAGCACAGGCTATCTGCCTCGGGGTTCTCGGCAGCTGTATGCCATTAGAATTGATTAACATATGGTTACAAAAATATTTTTAAAATTGCACAGAAGCCAATATGCTTTAACCTTCATTAAGACTCTTACTAAATGTAATCAAATTGCTCCCAGTACCTACCATCAACAGTGTCTGACCAGTAGGCACCAGTAGGTCATTCATGGGTGATATAGTTCAAAATATTTTCTCCAGTGCAACCTTAATTCACACTGTTCAAGTGGATATAATGCAAGAATTTCAGAGACCCACCATTTCATTTTAAAATCCAGGCACAGCTGAGGCAGTGATTCCAGGCGTTAAGCAGCTGACAGACTGCTGAAGCTTTGTTCCGAAGGTTTTTGACATTACCTGAACTCTATGATTGATTTAGTACCTGGTAATCCACTGCCCCGACGTCTGATATACATCTTATATCTTCTGTCCGCCAAGCCTTCTGTACATTTATATAAATGTCTGAGGGCTGATTTGTTTAAAAAGATGCTGCTGGAGACTGGAACTAGAGAGGAGGCTTTTGGATATACATGTTGCCATACATGCTGCTCATATCCAATGGAAAGAGGAGACACGGGTACAATACACATAGGTTTAGCTTGGGAGAGCTTTGTTTTTCTTAAAAGAACAGAGTAATATTTTTGTAAAGGAGACCATTTCTTCAAACCCCTATGCATTAATTCCTTTTACAACCATATTTTTTAAATTCCTGATGCAATCCTTTGGGAATGCTGCAATGTAAAGTTCTGCTTTTTTTTTTAAAGTACTTATACCTAGATTATCAGTATTACTTGACCTCTGATTCACATGGCTCAAGAGGACTATAGTCCCCATCATTTTGGAGGTGCTGAATACTTGTGTTTTAATTAACAATTAAATTGTATGCATATAGGCTGAACAGGGATTTGAGGTCACTGTTGATAGTCTGGAAGTATTGAGCATAGTTGTAAGGACCATCCATTAAAAGGCTCATTTTGCACTTTGTATTGAGACCTCAAAAGGTTTATCCCATAAACGTGCAATACAGATTTGAAAAAGAATCTATGGGACGACTGGGTAATGCAGTGCGTAACACTGTCGCCTTAAACCTTGGGGACACGAGTTCAAATCTGGTTTACACATCTATGGTTTTACAGACCCAATGTGAAATGAGTTTAGGCAGTCTCACAAATTGCTGGTAATTGGCACTAAATTGCCAATCTCACCAATATACACTACAGGCTGACTGCTGTGGCAAGTGGGGCAACCTTATGACGGTGCTACTAGTAGAGCGTACTTTCCAGGGGTTGTTACAGCAAAGTACTGGCATTACTGGATGCTGGTACTTTGTGTCCCACCAACATCATTCATCTTAAAAAGGACAAGAAAACCTGAATGCTCAGCATCTGAATTAAAAACAGACCGTGGAAGGAAGTAAATTTAACTACACCAGATGCTGGTTGACCTGTCAGAATCCTCAGCATTTGCTGTTTTTGTACACTACAGTGAAACTCCATTATAATGAAACACTTCAATAGACCCTGAAGGGTTACAAGATTAAGACTTGAGTATGCATAATGGATTATTTATCAAATTTCACCCATTGCAGTATCCTAGATCGTACTAATCCTGTAGTACACCCGAGGCCAGTCTTCTTTGCCTTAATCCTGTTCTGGGGCACTGAGATATTACAGATGTCCTGAGAATAGTTGGATAGCTTGTTTTGGTGGAAATCAGGATTTGCAGTTTGTGCTTAATTCACCATGGAACTAATGGAAGTGAAAGATGGTTGGTGGTATTTATAATATATCGTAGAATCATCATAGAATTTACAGTACAGAAGGAGGCTATTCGGCCCATCGAGTCTGCACCGGCTCTTTGAAAGAGCACCCTACCCAATCCCACACCTCCACTCTATCCCCATAACCCAGTAACCCGACCCAACACTAAGGGCAAAAAATATATATATTTTTTTTGGAATTGCAGTCGCTGGCCCAGAATTTTTTGATTTAGTTCACATATTTGCTACTCTGAACTCTGTCTCTTCCTTAATTTCCTTTTGTTTGGAAGGCAGATTAGTAAATTATGCATTACTTGACATCACTGCAAGAAAGATTCAGATAACCAGCAGTAAGATTGAATCAACGATGCATGTACAAAACAGCCTTTCACCCACCCCAACCTCAACCCGTATTGCTTGGATCACGCGTATCATTGTTGTCACTTGGGACTATGCTAATTTCTGAGTGCTACAGGGTTAATTACTGGCTCTTGCATCATACAGGTGAGCAAGATAATAAACTAATACTTCCTTTGTGTGTTAACTGCGCACTTGTTTTGTAAAGTAACATCTCGTGGGAGCAATCCATAGTTCTATTTTCACAATAGAATTTTTCAGTTCCTTTTTTAACTACTTACTATTATCATTTTAGTTAATCTGTTAATAATGCATATTGGAATATCACAAGTATAAAGTGTTAATTTTAATAATTTTATATCTAATATATTCTATGCTGCTTAATAAGTCCCCCTAAAATTATTTGGAAAATACAGTATTTCGTTTAAGTGTTATTTTACATAATTCTGTTGGAGTTACATTTTTTGCTTCTCCCGCTTCACTTAAAAGGAAAAGCAATACAGTTGGTGGGAATGAATTCAGTGATTGACTGGATTGGTTCTGCATTAAAGACAGTTTGGTGATACTTTATTCTCTCATAGTTGTTTTGCGTATAGTGAATCAGGCCGAGTGTAGGATCCTTCAAGCTCGCAAATATATTTTTTAAAATTTAGAGTACCCAATTATTATTTTTTTCAATTAAGGGGCAATTTAGGGTTAGTGCTAACCACTGCGCCACCATCCCACCCTTCAGCTTGCCAATAGTAGCAGCTTTGAATATCAATTGTTTCACTACCAGAAACAGTGAAAGAATAAAACTTTTCTTTAAAATATTTTTATTAAGCCATATATATATATATATATGCCTTAAGCACAACATGAAATAATAAAGATTGAGGTTTGGGTTATTGGGTAGTCTGGGACGATATTCCTCAGAGTTTACAAAGAATAAGATGTGATCTCGAAATACAAAAAATTCTTAAGGAACTTGACAGGATAGATGCTGGAAGGATGTTCTCGCTGACTGAGGGTCACAGTTTCAGAATAAGAGGTCGACTATTTATGACTAAGTGGCGAAATTTCTTCAGTGAAAGGGTTGTGATTATTTGGATTTTTCTACCACAGAGGGCTATAAATGCTCAGTCTTGCTTAGACTTTGAATATATTCAGCCCAACATGGATAGATTTTTTGGGTATAGTGCAGAAAGTTGAGGTAGAAGATTAACACTGACCTATTTAAAGTTGGAGGCGACTTGAAAGACTAAATGGCCTGCCGCTGTCCTTATTTCACATGGAAAATGGATTCGAAATCTGAAATTGGAGTTTGCCTGGCATTGTCTCAGTGATATAATTTGTTCTGATCCATTTCCCCCTATAATTGGATATAATATTGAGCAGCTAATCCATACTGTGGGAATTGGTGACAGTTAGATTGAATACCATAACAGAAATAAGTCACTTGGCTCAATTGGTCAGTGCTGGTGTTTCTAGACCGCCACAAACCTCCTCCCATTCTTAATTACCTCTTGTCACTCTGTCCCGTATCCTTCGATTCCTTTGATCTCAGGATATATCAAGCCTCTCCTGAAATCAGTTTCAACTCTCCACATGGCAGTGAGTTCCACATTCACCACTCTTGAGTAAAGTAATTTTCCCTAAATTCTTTATTTGGTCTGTTGATAGCTGATTTATATTTATGGCCCTTTGTTCTGGATTCACCCATAAGTGGAAATAATTTTGCTTGTGTTATCCACAAAGAGCAAGACGTTTTTTTCAGCCCATATTTTTCTTCAGTGTCATTGTTTACTGAGAGAATCATCACGTTTAAGTTATGTATTTTAAAGACTCCAAAGTTTATCCTGATGATAGATACACCCTTCCACTGTCATTTGCAGTGTTAACCTGAATTTGTCTACACTACCTCACAGTTTACACAATGGGGTGATTATAACTTCCAGTGGATTGCAGGGCAAGTGCAAAACACAGTTGCATGCCCAAGTTTGAGGCCTGCAGGATACTTGAATTCCTGGCCTCATCTGCCTGCCATTGATCAACTGCCTGACCAACTTGGGGGGAGAAAGGAGCAGATGGAGGCCAGCACCATTTTGAAGGCTCAATGCCTAGCAGGGAACAATGTTTCAGAGGGGTCAATATTCCAATGGTAAGACTGAGCACTGTGTTTTAAAGGCCCTTCCATCCTGTTCCCACTATTCACAATGGGATAAAATTCTCTGCTAGGCATGTCTTCACCCTACCATTTTGTGATCGATCATTAGACTATTCGAGTTCAATTGCACTCTCTTCCTCTCCGTTAATCATAATAAATGGATTCCTCTCGTCTTACAGACCTATCATTAAGCAATTCCATGAACTTAATGAGCAAAAAGCAGTAAATTATTTATAATTTTCATGAGTCCTACCTTAAGGAGACTTGTGCAATAAACCCCCCCCCCCGAGACAATTTTGAACACAGCGTATCTCCATCAAGCTGAAGGTTTGAAGCCTGACACTTGCCTCAGACACATTGCCAGATGACAGCAGGTGCTGTTGAGAAATGAGCCCCAGTCCTCTCATTGACATATTCTGCTTGAATAGTTATTTGTGATAACATACAGCAGAAGGGATAAACATCTACTCTGCCAAATTTACAATAAAACTGAAGTGCAGCAAACAAGACCTCAAGAACCTTAAACAAATCACTACAATGGATAGCACTAAAGATTCAGACCATCCATAATTGAGGGGTGTCCTCATGAGGAAATGCTAAGTGGTGCCCGTCACATTTGGCTGACAACAGATTTTGTTTAAAAACAGAGAGATATAGCAATTTCCTTCTGCCACTAGGGGAAATTGGACAGTGATCAAAGTTGCATTTGACAGAGTGTGGCATCAAGGAGCCCCAGTAAAACTGGAGTCAATGGGTATATCATGAGGAATACTTCTCAGCTGGTTGGAGATATACGTAGCATAAAGGAAGATCGTTCCAGTTTTTGGAGGTCAGTGATCTCAGCTCTAGTACATCACTGCAGGAATTCCTCAGAGTAGTGTCCTAGGCCCAACCATCTTCAGCTGCTTCATCAATGACCTTCCTTCCATCATAAGGTCAGAAGTGAGAATGTTCCCTGAAGATTGCACAATGTTCAGCACCATTCGTGACTCCTCAGAAGGTGAAGCAGTCTATGCGCAAATGCAGCAAGACCTCGACAATATCCAGACTTGGTCTGACAAGTGGCAAGTAACATTTGCACCACACCAGGACCAGGCAATGACCATCTCCAACAAGGGAGAATCAACCCATCGCCCCTTGACATTCAATGGCATTACCATCGCTGAAACCCCACTATCACCATCTTGAAGGTCATTGAACAGAAACTCACCTGGTCAAGCTATATAAATACTGTGGCTCCAAGAGAAAGTCATACACTAGGAATCCTGCAGCAAGAACTCACCTCCTGACTCCCCAAAGCCTGTCCACAATCTGCAGGGTCAAGCCAGGAGTGTGATGGAATACTCTCCACTTGTCTGGATGAGGGGAGCTCCAACAACACTCAAGAAGCTCAATATCATCCAGGACAAAGCAACCCAATTGATTGGCACCCCTTCCAGAAACATACACTCCCTCCACCACTGACAGACAGGTGCAGCAAGATGCACTGCACTGCACTGCACTGCAGATCTACAAGATGCACTGCAGGAACTCGCCTATGACCACTACCATCTAGAAGATCAAGAGCGGCAGATACATGGGAGTACCACCATCTCCAAGCCGCTCATCATCCTGACTTGGAAATATGTCGCCATTCCTTCACTGCTGGGTCAAAATCCTGGAATTCCCTCCCTAGCAGCCTAGTGGGTGCACCGACACCACATGGTCTGCAACCATTCAAGAAAGTAGCTCACCACCATCTTCTCAAAGCCAATTGGGGATGAAGAAGGAATTTTGGCCTAGCCAGCAAAGCCCACATCCCTTGAATCAAATAATTTAAAAAAACTTCATTTCTGGTATGATCAAACTTGTCACTTCATTGGTCTTGCAACCACCAGGGTTGCTTGCAAATTGTCACATATGTCTTTCTGCCATTGTTGTCTAAATGCTGGCTCCAGCTGCATCACGTTATTGGACAATTAAATGCCATGTAGAGATGGATGGAGTAACAAGTCCGCTCAGAGCTTCTGGTGAAAACAGGAGAATCATGAGTGGCTTCTGTGACTCCTCCCATGAATATTTTAAAAATTAATTCAAAGAATGTGGACTTCGATGGCATTTAATGTCCGCCCTTAATTTGCCCTTGAGAGCTGCCTTCCTGAATGGAACTCATAGCTGTACCATTAACAATGAACCACATTACTGTGGGTCTGTAATAGTTTGGACCAGGTAAAGACAGCAGATTTACTTTCATAAAGACGTTAGTGAAGGGAGGTGGTGGCATAGTGGTATTATTACTGGGCTAATATCCAGAGTCCCAGGATAATGTTCTGGGGACCTGGGTTCAAACCCCACCCTGGCAGATGGTGTCATTTGAATCTTGAAAAATCTGGAACTTAAGTCTAATGATGACCATAAAAGCATTGTTGATTGTTGCAAACGCCCATCTGGTTCTATAATGTCCTTTAGGGAAGGAAATCTGCCGTCCTTGCCTGGTCTGATCTATATGTGACTCCAGACCCATAACAATATGGTTGACTCTTAAATGCCCTGAAATAACTTAGCAAGACACTCAGTTCAAGGGTAATTAGGGATGGGCAATAAATGTTGGCCCAGCCAGCGACACCCACATTCCAAGAATGAATAAACAAGAAATAAATTTGTTTTTACGACAATCCTATAGTTTCATGGTGACCATTTTCTTCCAGGTCTATTTAATTAATACTTAACAATTCATTAATGCTGCATAGCATGGTGCATTTAGACCTGTACAATTTAATGCCAAGTGCACCTTATCGCATCCAATGGAATGAACGCCCTTTGAATTATATGCAACTTTAAAATTGGTTATCCTCTCAGGTCTGTTGTTTATTTTTTTCATATATTCTGTTGGCCCATGAACAACCAGGCGATATGTGCATTTGGTCTGGATTCAGTGACTTGCACTTCTCATTTGTGATGTTTGGTTAAATGTTGCGTTGTCAGTTACTGCATTTATGTGGAGAAGAGACTTTGGAGCATGATCCAAATTGGACTAGTTTTGTCCCCATGTTGAATTGATGCAATTTAACTATGATTGCTGAGTGAATGTTTTTGTTGAGCAAAAGCAGAAATCAAATCATTCGGGACAGTAAATTCTACGAAGAGTTGAACGTGATGTTGGGTGGTGAGCGGATGGAAATAGTGATCTTACAGTGCAGAATTTGGTAATCATGAGTCATGGTGCCTGTGGTATGTTTCTGGTATGTGGAATTATGAAAGGAATGGTGGGAATCGTGATAGGACTATTACCAGGACAATGTTGTCAAATTGGTCAAACAGGGCAAGTCTGGAAAAGGATTAATTTTAGGTGAAAAGAATCAATTTTAGGTGTAGTGTTGTCTGAGAAATGAATGTACTTTGTGAATGTGATGCTGGTGATTGGTGGCGTTTGTGATGTTGGCTTAAATTTGTTTTCCATTGCAACTGTTTAAAAATTATGCCATCATTCAGTTAATTCTCATACAAAATAATCTGCACTTTCTATGCCAGATCATTTCAATATCATGAAATATTAGTGTTGTAATTCTTCCCGTTTACAGTTTAGAAATCTGTGCAGATTTTGTTTCATCAGACAATTCCATTTTTTGCAACACTGTGTAATTTGTGCAATATCCCTGAACTGAACTAGCAGCAGTTTGAAAAGTGAGCTTCGTAATTTTTATTTTGGCATAAATGTACTTTGTTGAGGAGGATAGCTTTTGGCAAATGTGCTGACCTCACTTATTACATTTACACTTCTGCCTGTTTTACATCAACAAAGAGCTTATTATTGTCCTTTTTCAGAAGTGCTTTTTTATGATGTTTTGTAGCATGGTGCAACTGATAGCACACTCCCCTATAGCACATTCACCTACTGGGTGAGAGGTTTGTGGGTTTGCATGCACATAATCTTGGTGACACTCCAGTGCAATAGTGTGGGAATGCCACCTGTACTTTATTTTGGGTGCTGAGCTGAGCTGTCACCTGCCCCCCCCCCCCCTTCCCCCCACTCCCACAACCTGCATTGTTTATCTGTCCCCACAATTCAGTTGATCTTAGTCCCCTGCCACTATTTGAAGAAGACTGTGGACTTCTCCAGGTGTTCTGGAAAGCATTCCTCCCTGAACCAATACCACCAAAAGGAACAATTTTATTGATTGTTTATGTCATTGTCCATGTGACTTGGTAGGTGAAAACATTTTCTGCGAAAAGTACTAAATTACATGAAGCATTTTGTAATGTTTTAATGACTTCCTATGGTGCTATATAAATGCAAGTCTGTCATTCTCTGTTGAATTGTTTGCAAATTGCTGAAAGAAAATACATGCTACCGAAGCTTTTAGTCTTGCACTCATCAGGATAGATGCAAGAATACCAAATTTCAAAATGAGAAACAATTTATACATGAGAGAAGGGTACTGATTGGTTGGCAAGTGGACTCTATGGTCAGGGCATTGAATGTACCAGGAAATAGTTATCCCCAAGCTTTTGTTTAAATTCAAAAAAAGTAGGTTATCTGTGATTAATTGAGACGTTGCCATGGGTGATGCACCAGGACTCAATTATCTCCCATGCTTTTGTTTAACTGAAAAACATGCAATGCCTGAACACGTTCTTTCTGTTTGCAGAAGACTGGGCCTTGAGTGTGAACATATGTAGCTTCTAGCATGTTTAGGTGAGCCACACTGCAAACCCAACTGATAGTTTTACATTGGTTGTTCGTGTGTAATATTTTAGCACAGTTGGGATTATTCAGTAAGTGCTGCCCAACTATGGCATCACATCTAAAGTTGGCACTATGTTCTGAGTTTTGTAAGCATAGACTGGTTGAGAAAGCTCAGTACTCTGCCGATTGCAAGCAGCTGAAGGGGAGTGCTGTTTGATATGATCTACTAGTCGGGGGCTAAGTGTTCCCTGGTGTATTTTCCAAGGCAACACCTCGAATAATCAAAGTCCATTGCCAACCAATCGCCATCCTTTTCTCTTTCAATATAAATGATTGTATCCTTTGAAATTTGGTATTCTTGTGTCTGTCCTGACAACTGCAAGACAAAAAGCTTCTAAGGCATAACTTTTTTTTAAGCAATACTAAAGTTCTGTACTGCCAAGCAGCTATTTGTTTGCATATTGTTTACTGAGAGAAGGACAGTATACCATGAACGCAAAGGGAGGAAAATAATGTTTGGTTCTTGTCCTCCATCATACTGCTGATAATGGATAGAAATGGGATGGTTTAATTTTGGGGAATGAACATAATATTTAGTCTGAACTTTGAAGAGCATGGAATGGGCCTTTTTAGGTGGCACAGTGGCGCAGTGGTTAGCACTGCCTCACAGTGCCGAGAACCTGATTTCGATCCCGGCCCCGGGTCACTGTCCATGTGGAGTTTGCACATTCTCCCTGTATCTGAGTGGGTCTCACCCCCACAACCAAAAGATGTGCAGGGTAGATGGATTGGCCACGCTAAATTGCCCCTTAATTGGAAAACATTTTTTTTAATTAAAAAAAGAGAAATGGGCCTTTTTTTTAAATAAAAGAAATTCAAGGAGGGAATTGATTGAATCAAAATTGTACCATGATTCTGTCAGCAGTATAAACTTTCCAAAATAATTACTCCAATAGAGGTTTTGTTGGTGTGTGCAATTCCCAAATATACTTCTGTGCAGGCTTAAGAACAGGTCGGGAGTGAGGCAATCACCCACAAGGGAGCTGTAAAGTTTGAAAGCAAACTCGCCGTTGGCTAAATGAATTAACGTAAAGATTGCCTATATTTTGGCATTAATTTTCTGGTTTTAAACTTTAAGGAATAAATGAAAATGCAGTTAATTATTGATCACATCATGGAATGTGAATTCAGAAATTTAATGTCATGCTGTCAAATGTTGTCAATTAATTATCAAGGCCCGTTGTTTTAAAATCCACAATCCTGAACCGACACCTCTTTAAAATATGCAGCAGACAGTATACCCTGTTCTGATGGATGATGGCCCAGAAAGCGCCAGAGAAATAGGCTAAGTCAACAAATTACATAATCAGAGGGAGTAGCCGGTTTTGTTGGGCGAGGACTGCATTTGACAATCTTGGGACATAATTCAGGATCTGAATCTTTTGACCATTGTAACTTCCAGTATTTGTTGTGAGTTATGAAAATGGTTGACACTGACGGTTTTGATTGAAGATTTACTTCAGGGTTGAATAAATAATAGATAATATTTGAAGAAAAGTTAATTAAAGGTATTTAACAACCCTACATTACTAAACACTAGCTCCTAAATGATAAACAATAGAGTGCAATTTTAAAATGTTTATTTTAAAATGCTGGGAATATGTGCTGAACAATCTGTGCAAGGATATGGTTAAAATTATATTTTTGTGTATCTGCCTACCGTTGCAGAATAATGGAGGTAACAATGGATCTGCAAATCATGGATTTGCCATGTTTCAGTTCCCACAATGGTGGGAAAGAACTCTCCCTACATTAATGGATGTTTCAAAATGATTTGGAGCTGACTTATTTTTGTGCTTATTGTTCTGAGCAGCACATGTTTCCCCCTTTTTAGAAAAATTGATTTTTTAATAAATGGATGCTTCAAAAAAATAGTATTTTCTGAAGTCTATGGAAATGTGAAATGTTTTCCTCAGCAGTGGGTTGTTTAAATGCAGTTTTAATTGAGATCCAAAGTTAACCTGCTGTGATGTGTGTAATATTGTGAATTGCTGTTATTTGAAGTGAAGCCCTGTACACTGCGTTCAGTAGCTGCTGCATAACGGCGCTGTTTAAATCTGTAAATGGATCTGTATTAAAATAATCATTGAATTGTGTAATTTATGTCATGTGGCAAAATAATAAAGGTTATTGAGACCAAAGCACTCAGTTGGATCATTTATTTATGCCTAATCTGTGTTTCCATTTCTTATTCCTCATACTGGACATTATAGCAGCTTGGTTCAGACCGTAGCACTTTTCTAGTCAAAAGGTTGAAGGCCCAGTCCATGTCTACATCAAGTGAAATTTGGCTGATGACTCAGTGCATTTTCTAAGGAAGTTCTACATTCAGATAAATCAGATCCATGTCTGCCTGTTCTTATGATGAAAATGCCATGGCTCGGCTGAATCAGGTGCCATGATTCCAATGCAACATTAAAATGTACCCGACAGCAACAGCAGATGTAATTCATAAGGCACAGATCGGAATATCAGCAGAACTTGGTAAAAGAACTGTCGGGATATTAGGGGGGTTAGTAAAAAAGCCAACGGAACAGTATGGGATCTTGGTAAGAGACTGGTTATTTAGCCAGGGATTGGTAGCCGCAGCAAAGAATTGAGTAAGGGAGTTACAGGGCTAGCTGCAATTGTACAGGACTTTGGTGTGACCACACCTGGAATACTGTGTACATACTTGATCTCCACACCTGTGCGGAGTCTGCACATCCTCCCCGTGTGTGCGTGGGTTTCCTCCGGGTGCTCCGGTTTCCTCCCACAGTCCAAAGATGTGCAGGTTAGGTGGATTGGCCGTGATAAATTGCCCTTAGCGTCCAAAATTGCCCTTAGTGTTGGGTGCGGTTACTGGGTTATGGGGATAGGGTGGCGGTGTTGACCTTGGGTAGGGTGCTCTTTCCAAGAGCCGGGGCAGACTCGATGGGCCGAATGGCCTCCTTCTGCTCTGTAAATTCTATGATCTATGACCTTAGGAAGGACATCCTCGTCTTCGAAGTGATGCAGCATAAGTTCATTAAATTGATTTCCAGAATGAAAGGGTTAGCCTGTGACATCAAATTGAGTACAATAGACCAATATTTTCTAGCCTTTAGAGGAATGAGGCAAACTCAGTGAAACACAATTTTTTTTAAGGGGCATGACCGGGTTAGATGCTGAGAGGCTGTTTCTCCTGCTGAAGAGTCTAGAACAAGGGGTAATATTCTTAAGATAAGGAGTCAGTAATTTAGGACTGAGGGTTTATCGCCCTTTGAATTCTCTGCCTCAGAGCAGTGTTGACGCTCAGTCACTGAGTATATTGAAGGCCAAGATTAATGCACTTTGGATATCAAGAGAGATGGGAATCAGATGAGAATGTGGTGTTGAGGTCGAAGATTGGCCATGCTGGCGCAGGTGAGGTAAAGCTGTGATAATTTGGCAGGAGTGGCCAATGCCATGTTTATGCTGTTGAAAAGCATTATAGGTAGTACATGTCGACACTAAACCATTGGCAAGGCAAATCATACTGTCATTATGACTGACATTTATTTCAATATCCCATCATCTAAATGTAACACAGATTGGGCCCGTATTACAATTGTGGCCAGGGTTCAGACTGCTGACACCATAATAATTTTTTTTCAATAAACATTTGATTGAGGTATTTTTGGTATTGTAACAACAACAAAATAAACAATGTACATGAAACTATAAACATAGCGCAAAAGCCGTCTCCGTTCCTTACAGGTCCCACCTTTATTAACCCCCTACACAAACCCCCCCCAAACCCCCGCCCCCCTTCTGCTGACGATTAATTTTCTGCAACGAAGTCGACGAACGGTTGCCACCTCCGGACGAACCCTAACAGTGACCCGCTCAAGGCAAGAACTTGATTTTCTCCAAACAGAGAAAGCTAGGCATGTCCGATAGCCAGGTCTCCGACTTCGGGGGCTTTGAGTCTCTCCATGCTAATAATATCCGTCTCCGGGCTACCAGGGAAGCAAAGGCTAGAACGTCAGCCTCTTTCTCCTGGATTCCCGGGGCTTCCGACACCCCGAAAATCTCCCCCTCTGGACTCAGTGCCACCCTTGTTTTTAACACCGTGGACATGACATCTGCAAACCCCTACCAAAATCCCCTAAGCTTCGGACATGTCCAGAACATGTGGACATGGTTCGCTGGTCCTCCCACACATCTTGCACGCCTATCTTCCACCCCAAAGAATCTGCTCATCCGGGCCACTGTCATGTGAGCCCAATGAAAGACCTTGAATTGTATCAGGCTGAGCCCAGCACATGTTGCGGACGCGTTAACTCTACTCAGCGCGTCCACCCATAGACCATCCTTGATCTCTGCTCCCAGCTCCTTCTTCCACTCGCGCTTCAGCTCCTCGGTCTGCGTCTCCTCTGACCCCATAAGTTCCTTGTAAATGTCAGAGACACTCCCTTCTCCTACACACCCTCTGGAAACTACCCTGTCCTGAATCTCCCTTCGCGGTAGGAGCGGGAAGGTTGACACCTGTTTACGTAGGAAGTCCCGCACCTGCAGATACCTGAATTTGCTTCCCTTCGCCAACCCAAACTTCTCCTCCAGCGCCCTCATACTCGGAAAGCTCCCCTCTATAAACATATCCCCCATCCTCTCAATCCCTGCTCTCCGCCATATCCGGAATCCCCCATTCATACTTCCCGGACAAACCGGTGATTATTACAGATTAGGGACGAGACCGATGCTCCCTCTGCTCCCACATGTCTCCTCCATTGCCCCTGGTGGAGTACCATGCCGGCGGGAACGGCAGATGCGCAGTTACCAACGCCCCCAGATGGTGCCCTTGCATGAAGCCGCCTCCATACGCTCCCATGCCGACCCCTCCCCCACCACCCACTTCCTGTTCAAGGTTATATTCGTCGCCCAGTAAGTGTTACTAAATTTGGCAGCGCCAGCCCGCCCTCTCTTCGACTCCGCTCAAGCATTGCCTTCCTTACCCGCGGGGTCTTGCCCGCCCAAACAAAGCCAGTGATCACTTTGTTGACCCGTTTAAAAAAGGACCGTGGACTAAAGATGGGGGAGACACTGAAATACAAACAGGAATCTCGGGAGGACCGTCATCTTCACCGCCTACACCCAGCCAGTGACAACGGAAGCGCGTCCCATCTCCGAAAATAGTCCATTTGGTCTACTAGTCGGGACAGATTTAATTTATTCAGCTGGTCCCATTCCCGCGCCACTTGAATGCCGAGGTACCTAAAGCTTCCCCCTACTAATCTAAACGGGAGCTCCCCCAATCGCCCCTCCTGTCCCTTCGCCTGGACCACAAACATCTCACTTTTCCCCATATGTAGCTTACACCCCGAAAACCGGCCAAATTCCCCTAGAATCCTTATGATTTCTTCCATCTCCTCTATTGGGTCCGATACATACAGAAGCAGGTCGTCTGCATAGAGCAAGACTCTGTGCTCCTCCACCCCACCCCCCACCCCCTCCGGACCAGCCCCTTGAGGCTCTCAGAACAATTGCCAACGGCTCTATAGCTAGCGTGAACAACAGTGGGGAGAGGGGGCATCCCTGTCTCATCCCCCGCTGCAGTCTAAAATAGTCCGATGTTGTCCTATTCGTCCGTACGCTTGCCACAGGAGCCTGATACAGCAACCTGACCCAGTCAATAAAGCCCCGCCCGAATCCGAACCATCCCAGTACCTCCCACAGATCGTCCCATTCCACCCGATCAAAAGCCTTTTCTGCATCCATCTTAATAATAATCTTTATTAATGTCACAAGTAGGCTGCGATGAAGTTACTGTGAAAACCTCAGCAGTTTGCTGTGATCAAACAGTCCATGCTTAGAATGTATGATGTTTCTGTATAGAACCATTAAAACACAGAAGGATAAAGAAAGAAGCTGATTGAGATGAGAGTTTCCAGCACCCAAGTCTCCGAATGCGTAAGAGTCGTGAGTTCCTTGTCCGCAGTGGAATAATTGGGGTATTTGATGATGTTTGGGATGTAAAAATTGCTTTTAAATGATGCCATTGCAATTGCATTAAAAAATGGAACCCATCTTTTATTCTGCAGCTGTGTCTGCTCAATGTTTTCTTTTTACATATGTTTCTGCAGTTTATTCCCAGAATACAAAACAACCTGACTAAATTATTCCATGAAAAATAGATGGAGTGGGTAAAGAATTTTTTTTTAAAATGAAAGTTCTCCGGATGTTGTGTCAACTTGAAACTCTCTGGTAACTACCACAGAAATATAGATACATAGGAATGGAAGTGGACCATACAGCTGCTCAGGCCTGTTCCATCATTCAGTTAAAATCATGGTTGACCTGTGTCTCAGTTCTGTTTATCTGCCTTTGATCCCCCTATTTAATAAAGATCGATTGATCGCTACCTGGAAAGCTTCACCTGACATAGTGGGCAGGATTCTCCGTTGGCTGGTGCCGAAATCAGGAAATGTGATTGGGTGGAGAATCGGTTCCGATGCCAAAATCGCGACGCGTGCCGATTTGATGCCAAATTGCCCTTCTCTGTCGCCTCGACTGTGGCATCAATGTGTTCTGGAACGCACATACCGTAAACACCGTTTGTATATCATTAGCAGGCCTGACCCAGTATTCTCTGGGGTCTCCGCGATTCTCCGCCTGTGATGGGCCATTTCCCGATGGCGCAGCTCACTTGTGCATTTAAAAATCGTGAAACCGTCATTGTGGTTGATGACGGAGATAGAGGAGGGGGGACACAGAGAGGAGTGGCTGAGGGCTGCCGGGCCAGACATTGGCCGGGCTAGCTGGAGTGGAGGTGGGGCTCTGCCAGGGCTGGGTGTGGGGGGTGACAAAGGAACGAGCCGAGTGGCCGGGGTGACCCCTCCCACGGGACTAGAGTGGTGTCCAACCACGGACCGCCATTGCCGCGGCCTGCAAGGCAGCCATCTTTCTGTGCACCCCACAGACCATCCACCTTGGTCCCTGGATCTGCAGAGTGACACTGGCCATATAGGTGCCCCCTTCCCCAGTCCTCTGCCATACCCCCCAAAACTCAAACGGCCCCCACCCGCCGGCAGGGCATCAGGTCGCCCACCCAAGGCAACGCTCACTGTAGCCCCTACCGGGGTGCCGGACGGGGGCCATGGAGCATACCACTGGCAAGGGCAGTGCCAGCCGACGGCAACCCAGGTAGCAGGGATGGGCGCCAGGGCCAGAGGCCCCATGGTGTCGGTCACCCACGGGGCTAGGAGTGTGGAGATGGGGGGCCATGCGGGGGTAAAGCCCGCAGTCACCATGTTTCCCATTGGACCTGGCTGGGCAAGTGTTATGCACCATCCTAACATATCGACCTTTCACCCTCTGCAGTCAATGGATATTGGAATTCAACCAGAAATGGGGCCTTCCTCCTAGTCGCCTCAGCTCTGGGGGATGTCCTGCGGCTGTACGAGCTGGAGCTGCTCGAGGAGGAGGAAACATGCAGCAGCGAAACGTGCCCCAGAGGAGCAGGAAGCAGCCGCCCAGATTGGAGAGCTGGCTGCCCAATAGGCTGTGGGGGAGGTGCAAAGGAGGCTCCGCATGAGACCTTGTGTGGACCGGCAGCGCCTGCCATTCGAGGATCTTCTGGACCAGGCATGCCATTGAATATTCCGGCTGAGCAAGGAGACAGTGCAACATATCTGCCAAATCATGGCACAACTGGCACTGGCAGGGAATGGGGGAGGACACCCGCTCCCGGTGGCAGTTGCCCTGAACATTTCTGCCACAGGATCCTTCCAGGGGACCTTTCTGGGATCTCACAGAGCTCGGTGCACAGCTGCATCCCCGCCGTCATGGAGGCCCTTTATGCCGAGTCAGCACAATACATCCCCTTCAATGTGGAACGAGCCCACCAGGATGCCCGGGCAGCGGGGTGCGCCACCATCAATGGGATGCCACGGGTCCAAGGGTCATGAAAGGGATACATGTCCCCCTACAAGCACCTGCAGATGACGGGCCAGTCCACATAAACCGAAAGGGATTCCACTCGAATGTGCAGCTGATATGTGACCATAAGATGCGCATCATGCACATCTGCGCCCAATACCTGGACAGTGTGTACGACGCCTAAATCGTGGCACACTCGATCCCAGACATGTTCGAGCTGCACCCGTGGCTGGGGGGTTGGCTCTTGGGTGACAGGTTATGCACTGCAGCCGTGGCTGATGATGTCTATCTGGAGGCCTCAGACCAACGCGGAGACCTGCAACAACGACGTCCATACAGCGTGATCGAGTAGTGCTTCGGCATTCTGAACATGTGGTTCAGGGGCCTGGACCGGTCTGGTGAGCCCTCTAGTATGGCGTTGAGAGGGTCGTCCATATCGTGGTGGCCTGCTGCGACCTCCACAACATTGTGCAGTAGAGGGGTTACATGCTGGAGGAGGAGGATGAACACCAATCGTCGTCCGACAAGGAGTATGCGGGGGTGGGCAAGTCATAAGGCACAGGGAGGCCGCATGATGTGTGTGCCAGGGCCAACACGCACGGGTCGCTCTGATCGCCTCCATGTTTACCGATTAGAGGGAAGGGAGGTAACTGGCAGGGGGCCCGGATACCAATTCCCACCCCAACACACAACCCCCTCCTACGTCCCAAGTGGCGTGCTGCTGCCCTGTTCTCGCTGTCGTGGCAGTCCACGAATTTTGCACCGGCGTCAACACTTAGCCTCAGCATGGAGAATCCAGCCCAGTATCTTTAGCTTTTTAGAAGAAGTAAACTCCTCCTTTGTGTGAAGAAATGCTTCCTTTATCATTTTAAACATGGCAGACAACTCCTGAACCTACCAAATCCAAAGGAGGGACAAGATAAGCTAATGCAACCTGTCCTCATAATTGACACCCGCTACCATTCTGGTGGAACTGCACTGCACACCCACCAAGGTCGATATAATTTTACTGCAATGAATGTAGTACTCTGGATATACTTTGACTAAGACTTTGCACACAGAAGCCTCACTTTGTATTCCAGCTCGGGTTAGTGTAACAATCTGTATCCCGAACCAACAGAATTTTGACGGTCAAATCACCTGGAACACTATAAACAAAATCATTGTGATTTAGGAAGAAAATGTTCCAATCATTTCTAAAATATATCAGAGGGCATGGAGATTGGAGGCCTGCTGGTGTTTGAATTGGAGGCCATGGTGGGAAGGTGTGGGGGTGAGTTAGGGTTTTAAAAAAATATATTTTATTGAGGCATTTATATATATTTACACATCAAACACAACCATAAAATAAATAAAACAAGCCAACAGGGCTGCAAATAACCAAACAAACTAAATACCTAACATCCCACCATCCCGTCTCCCAAACCCCAACTCTCCTACCTCCTCTTTTCTTTTACTCCCCGACCAACGCCCCCCTCCCACCCCAACCTACTGACATCTTAACTGTTCTCAAAGAGGTCGATGAATGGCTGCCACCTCCAGGCAAACCCTTCACAGACCCTCTCACGGTGAACTTTATCTCCTCCAGCCGAAGAAACTCTGCCAGGTCGCTCACCCACACCCCTCTTTTCGGCAGGTCCCTCCATTCCAATAAGATCCGTCTCCGGGCTACCAGGGAGGCAAAGGCCAAGGCATCGGTCTCTCGCCCCATGGACGCCAGGGTCTTCTGACACTCCAGAGATCGCCACTTCCGGACTCGGGACCGCTTTTACCTTCAAGTCCTCTGACAAAATGTCGGCAAACCCCTGCCAGATTCCCCCAAGCCTCAGACAGGCCTAGAGCATGTGGACATGATTCGCAGGCCCATAGGCACAATGCCCACACCTATCCTCCACCCCTTCAAAAAACCTGTTCATCCTGTCCACAGTCATATGTGCCCTGTGGAACACCTTAAACTGGATAATGCTTGCACACGACAAGGACGCGTTCACCCTCAACGCTCCCTCCCACACCCCAGCCTCCACCTCCCTCCCCAACTCTTCCTCCCACTTACGCTTCACTACCCCTATCGGGGCTCACTCCCAATCCATCAACTCCTTATAAATTTCCGACACTTTCCGACAACGATTCCTGCAAATTGGTGCCCAAACCGAGGCCCCCTCCAGCCTCGGGTGCTGCCGTCAATGTCCCCACACTTTCAAGGCCGCCACCACCACCGGGCTCGTGGAGTACCTGGCCAGCAAGAACGGTAAAGGTGCCGTCAACAGTGCCCCCAAACTCGTGCCTTTACAAGAGGCTGCCTCCATCCATTCCCACACCGACCCCTCGCCCACTACACACTTCCTAACCATGGCTATATTTGCCACACAGCAGTAATTCATCAAATTTTGGAGAGCTAACCCACCCCGCCCCCCCCCCCCCCCCGACCCCATTTCAGCACCACCTTCTTCACCTGCGGGACATTACCCACCCAAACAAACCCCCAAATCAGTGCATTCATCCTCTTAAAAAATGCCTTAGGAATGAAGATCGGGAGATTCTGATACACATAAGAACCTCGAGAGGACTGTCATCTTCACCGATTGCACCCGTCCCGCCAGAGTCAGAGGGAACACATCCCACCTGAAATCATCCTCCATCTGTTCCACCAACTGTGCCAGATTCAACATGTGCAGCTACTGCCACCCCCGCGTCACCTGAATACCCAAATACCGAAAGCTTGCCCCACTACTCTAAACGGCAATTCCCCAGCCTCTTCCCCTGCCCCCTCGCTCTTCCCCATAATCAGTTTCTGTCCTGAAAACCAGCCAAACTCCTCCAATATACCCATAATCCCTCCAATACCTTCCAAAGGATTTGAAATGTAGAGCAGCAGATCATCCGTATACATGAGACCCTATGCTGCACTCCCACCACACTATCCCATGCCAGTCCCTTGACGCCATTGCCAATGTTTCTTGCCAATATGAAGAGCAATGGGTTGAGCGGACATCCCTGCCTCATTCCCCGGTGCAACCTGAAATATTCCGAATTCACCCGATTCATTCATGCACTCGCTACCGGCGCCTGGTACAGCAACCGGACCCAAACTGCCCCAGCACCTCCCACAGATAGTCCCATTCCACAAGGTCGATGGCCTTCTCCGCATCCATGGCAACCACCACCTCCGCACTTCGTCCCTCCAGGGGTATCATTTTAACATTCAACAGCCACCTGATGTTGGTCAACGAATGCCTCCCCTTAACAAACTCTGTCTGGTCCTCCCCTATGACCCCCGACACGCAATCCTCAATCCTTGAGGCCAAGATCTCGACCAACAACTTGGCGTCCACATTTAACAGCGAAATTGGCCTGTCGGACCCACACTGCTCCGGATCCTTATCCCTCTTCAAAATTAATGAGATTGTAGGGGGATATTGAGGCAGGTCCTTGCGTGAACAGAGCCGTGGTTTGCACGATGTTTAATTTGTGTCTTGACTTCTTTTTTTTGTACTGTACAACGTCACTTTCTCTATATGCATAACATACCTCAATAAAATTGTTTGTTTTTAAAAAAAAATGTAATTAAAGAGATCAAGGCCTGCAATAATTTCAGAGGAAGCACCCACCACTCCCTCACCTCATTAAACACCCTTACCAGCAGGGGCCCCTAAGTCCCCCGAAAACGTTTTGTAAAATTCCACCGCAAACCCTTCTGGGCCTGGCACCTTCCCCACCCACATCGTCCCCATATCCTCCACCACCTTCACCAACCCAATGGAAGCTCCCAAACCCTACACCAGCTCCTCCTCCACCCTAGGGAACTCCAAACCCTCCAAAAAACACCGCATTCCCTCCACCCCCGGCTGGGGGCTCCGACTCATACAATCTCTTATAAAAGTCCCCAAACATCCCATTCACCCCCACCGGATATAAGACTGTCCCCCCTCCCCGCCCGCATCCTTCACCTATCTGATCTCCTTTGCTGCCCCCTGCTTCCTCAATTGATGCGCCAACATCCTACTTGCCTTTTCCCCGTACTCATACCTTTAGCTCTCCTCAACTGCCCTACCGCCTTACCCGTGGATATGAGCCCAAATTCCATTTGAGGTTTCTGTCGCTCCCTCAACAACCCCACCTCTAGGGCCTCCGAATACCTCCTGTCGACCTGCAAAATCTCTTCCACTAACCTCCCCATCTCCGCCCGCTATGCCTTATCTCTGTGTGCCCGTATTGAATTAAACTCTCCCCTTACTACTGCCTACAGTGCCTTCCGTAGCTTGGCGGCCAAAACCTCACCCGTGTCATTCAACTCCACATATCCCCGAATAGCAGCCCTCACCCGCTCACAAACCTCCTCATCTGCCAACAGCCCCACATCTAACCTCCACTGCAGGCACTGCCCCCAACCCCCCAGTTCACCTTCAAGTTCACCCAATGTGGCGCGTGATCTGAAACTACAATTGCCAAGTACTCCGAACCGACCACCACCGCCAACAACTTCCTATCCAACACAAAATAGTCGATTCGGGAGTACACCCTGTGCACATGGCAGAAAAACGGGAATTCCGTCCCCCTCTGCCTACAAAATCTCCACGGGTCTACCTCCACCATGCACTCTATAAACCCCCTCAGTTCCTTCGCCATCGCCGACACCCTCCGCGACCTCGGGCTCAACCGGTCCAATTTTGGCACCAGCACCATGTTAAAAAAAAAGCATTAGCAACCGATGCGAGTCTAGGTCCAGGATTTTCCGCGGCACCCGTCTCATAAACTCTACATCATCCCAGTTCAGGGCATAAACATTCACCAACACCACCGGCATCCCCTCCAATTTCCCACTCACTATAACAAACCTCCCCACAGAATCCGCCCCCACTCTGCTCCCCACTTCAAAGGCTACCCGTTTATTTATCAAGACCGCCACCCCCTTGATCTTCAGATCCAGTTCTGAATGTAAGACCTGCCTTACCAACCCTTTCCTAGTCTGATCCCCGATCTTTCAGAGGCCATGTTGAGCATGATTGAAGGCCCTTCCACTATTGTGGTGATTGTCCCTTTCAGGGCAACACAGGAGAAATTGTCACCTAATCACTCCAGGTGGTGGAGTCCACTCTTCAGCAGGAGGCATGGAGGAGGACTAGATGCAACCATGAAGTTTGGGAAAGTGCATCATTACATCTGGCAATGAGGATAAAATTATGATGGTACTGCCTCTGGCCCAAAACCTATGAGTACCTTAGTTGCAGTCATGAGGCTTCTGTAGAATTCTTCTTATTAATAAATCCTTTTGTGTTTCTAATGAAGTCTGTGAAACTGCATCATTACATTAGGTGACGAGGATACATGTATCCTTGTCGCCTAATGTAATGATGCAGTTTGGTTCATCACTTTGAGTTAGAATCATTAAAACCTCCTTTTTCTCTCCTTCCGTTTCAAAGTACCTTTTAAGCATATTCACATGACACACTCGGTGAGTCTTCCTTCTATCTGGTGTTTTTACCACATAATTCACCTCATTTAATTTCCTTTCAACCTGATAAGATCCACAAAACCTAGCTTTTAAAGGCTCCCCTACCACTGGTAACGGCACTAAAACTTTATCTCCACTGGTAAAACTACGAACTTTGGATTTCTTGCCCGCTACCCGTTTCATCACATTTTGTGCAACTTTCAAATGTTGTCTAGCCAATTCACCTGCTCTATTTAATCGTTCCCTAAAATTTGACACGTAATCCAATAGTGTAAATTCCGATTTCTCACTCACCAGTTTTTCTTTAATCAATTTACCCTTACCTCATGACCAAAAATTAGTTCAAAAGGACTGAATTTGATTGACTCATTAGGTGCATCCCTAATTGCAAACAGTACGAATGGAATTCCTTTATCCCAATCCTCTGGACAATCTTGACAATAAGCCCTCAACACTGTCTTTAATGTCTGATGCCACCTTTCTAATGCTCCCTGCGATTCTGGATGGTACGCAGTTGATTTAAATTGTTTTATTCCTAAGCTATCCATAACTTCTTTGAATAACTTTGAGGTAAAATTTGATCCTTGATCCGATTGAATTTCTGTGGGTAGTCCAGATCTAGTAAATAATTTAAGTAACTCCTCCACAATCTTTTTTAGCTGTAATATTACATACTGGAATGGCCTCTGGAAACCTAGTAGACACATCCATTATAGTCAAAAGATATTGATTCCCACTTTTTGTTTTAGGAAGCGGTCCTACACAATCAATTAGGACCCTTGTAAAAGGTTCCTCAAATGCTGGAATGGGTATTAAGGGCGCTGGTTTTATCACTGCTTGAGGTTTCCCTATCACTTGACATGTGTGACATGATGGACAAAATTTAACTACACCTTTATGTAGTCCAGGCCAATAAAAATGTTTTTGTATTTTAGCTTGAGTTTTCCTTATCCCCAAATGACCTCCCACTGGTACCTCATGTGCCACTCGCAACACCTCCCTTCTATACCCTACCGGCAATATTACTTGATGAACGTCTGCCCACTTTTCATCCGCCTGCATAAGTACAGGTCTCCATTTTCTCATCAAGACATCACTTTTACGGTAATAACACTCTGGTATACTCTCAGATTCCTCTTCCGTATGTGCTTTCTGATATGTCCATTTTATTTCTACATCTTTCAGTTGTAACTCCGCTATTTTTCCTGAACTAAAAATATCTGCCTCATCCTCCACCTGTTCTTGTTCTTTTTCAACTATTTGATCAAAAATTGTTTCTGATAATTGCACTTCAACTTCATCTTCACTCTTTGATTTCTCCTCTTGTCTTAACCTGTGGCTTTGTGACCTTGTTACTACACAATTCAGAAAAATCCCAGAATATTCGTCCTTCAACATTTCAGTTTTCTGATTTTCTATTGGCTTATCAACCACAGTAGGCATCACTCCCACCTGCGATCCAGCTATATCATTACCCAAGATTAACTGTATTCCAGGACAAGATAGTTTCTCCATTACTCCTACTACCACTTCACCACTCTTCACTGGACTTTCCAACCTTACCTTGTATAATGGAATGCTACTCCTCTCACCCTGAATTCCACATATTACCACCTTTTCTGACAACATTCTTCCCAAACTGCATAATTCCTCATCTCTTACCATTAACGATTGACTAGCTCCTGCATCTCTTAACATTGTGACTTCTTTACCTGCTCCTCCTGATACACATGAGTAAACGTTACCCACACAAGTAAATTCTTTAAAGACATCTGGCACCTTCTTATCAATTACTTTTTGAACAGACTGTACAATCGTTTGCACCTCCTTTGCTTCCCTTGGGCTTTCCTTTACCACTTTAACAAACCCCACTGTCTTATCCTGTTTTACCACATCAACCGCCAACACTGTGACTTTACATGGCCTAGTTTATTACAGTGAATACATTTGAAACTTTTCATTTCTCTTCCACCCTCCTGGATTTAAAAAAAAATCTGAGGTACACTCTCTTTATTATTTCCCATCAGATCACCTTTACCTTTACCATTTGAATATTTCTCATGTCCCCAGTTTCAATCCCTCACCGGCTGAAACTGATGTCGGAAACCAAGCCTTGATTTATGAACTAATCATTATCATCTGCCATTTCTGCTGCTATTCTCGCAGTTTTAACCCTCTGCTCTTCCACATGAGTTCTCACTACATCAGGAATTAAATTTTTAAACTCCTCCAAAAGTATAATTTTTCTGAGAGCTTCATACGTTTGGTCTATTTTCAAAGCCCTTATCCACCTATCAAAATTACTCTGTTGGTTCCTTTCAAACCCCATGTATGTTTGACCAAATTCTTTCATTCAATTTCTAAACCTTTGTCTGTAAGCTTCAGGCACTCGCTCATATGCACCGAAAATGGATTTTTTCACCTCCTCATATGTTCCAGATGCCTCCTCCGGTAGTGATGCAAACACTTCACTAGCGCCACCTACCAGCTTTGTTTGAATCAGTAATACCCACATGTCTTGTGGCCATTTCATTTGTTTAGCTACCTTCTCAAATGAAATGAAAAAGGCTTCGACCTCCTTCTCGTCAAACCTCGGTAATGCTTGGACATATTTAAATAGATCCCCACCACATCTTCGACTATGATGCTCTGTCTCACTATCCTCATCAATCTCATCTAACTGTATGTTTCCCTTTGCGTCTGCCAATTTCAACTGATTTTCATGTTTCGTAGCCATTTTATGAAGTTCAAACTCTCTTTTTCCCTTTCCTCTCTATCTCTTTCTTTGTGTCTTTCTTCTCTCTCCTTTCCTTTTTCCTCTCTATTTCCATCTCTTTCTTTGTTTCTTTCTTCTCTCTCCGTTTCTTTTTCTCTCATTGCATATTCAAGCTGCTTTAATTCTTTTTAATGTTCAAATTGCTTAATCTGCAACTGGAGCTTTGCCATTTCTAATGAGTCAGAATATCTCTCAGGCAAATTTAAATGCTCAGCTACCGCGGTAAGTACCTCAGTTTTTCGCATTTTGCCAGGCAATGTTAACTGCAATGCTTTTGCCAAATTTAACAGTCTGCTTTTAGCCTCTGTCCGTAAGGTATAGCGTGTTTTCGTGCCCACCCCCAAAAACCTCTGAGCCTTGAAAGAGCCATCGTCCACAACACACTCCACACTTAAACTAAAATACCACACCTGAAAAGCAACCACAATATGCTCACCCCTCACTGTCTTTAAGTTTGTTAAACCAATCCAATCGATAGACTTTTATCCCCCTCGAGCCCCCAATTGTTATGGGTCCGGGTTTACAGAACCCCAAAGTGTTTCATGGGGTTCAACCAACCCACAACTTTTAATAGATTGTGGTGTAGGAAGCACACGGCGTACTCTCCAGGTGTGATAAAGCAGAAATGGACAAATGGTTTTTAAAACAAAACAATGTTTATTCTATGAACTCAAGTTAACCCTTTTAAAACAAACATTGATCTTAACACCCATTACTTCAAAGGTAACCCCAAAAGACTACAACACTAAATAATCCTTCAAACTGTTCCTTTAAACATCCAAAAGACATCAAACCTTCAGAAATAGGAGCACATTAGGTTACATTCAATATATTTATAGTCTTTGGATTGCAGAAATCAACAGACCAGCTCTGTGTTTCTTCATGCAGCTCACAGCAAAATACACAGACACTCCCAGCTGCGTTCTCAAACTGAAACTCAAAAAGCAGAAGTGAGCTCAGCTCCCCCCACCCTCTGACATAACTTCTGTAATATGATCAGCTCCATTTCTTAAAGGTACATTGCTTAAACATCCATTTCTTAAAGGTACTCTCACATTACACTATATGGATGTTGTTTGATTGGAACAGCAGTTCCCACATCTACATTTTGGATAGCCATTTTAGTACTTCCCAATTTATCTCTACAAACTTGCCCATGTGATATCAAGAACTCTTTCAGGTCAGTTTGTTTTCCTCACGAAGGTAACTCAACAATTTATCCCAATTTTTAAGAACATCCTCGTTTTCTAATTTAATTTGAGTTATGTCAAATTCACAGTCATCTGGATTTGGTTCATCACTTTGAGTTAGAATCATTGAAACCTCCTTTTTCACTCCTTCCCTTTCAAAATACCTTTTAAGCATATTCGCATGAAACACTCGTTGAGTCTTCCTTCTATCTGGTGTTTTTACCACATAACACACCTCACTTAATTTCCTTTCAATCTGATAAGGTCCACAAAACCTTGCTTTTAAAGGTTCACCTACCACTGGTAACAATACTAAAACTTTATCTCCACTGACAAAACTACGAACTTTGGATTTCTTGTCCGCTACCCTTTTCATCACATTTTGTGCAACTTTTAAATGTTGTCTCGCCAATTCACCTGCTCTATTTAATCGTTCCCTAAAATTTGACACGTAATCCAATAATGTAATTTCCGATTTTTCACTCGCCAATTTTTCTTTAATCAATTTAATCTTACCTCATGACCAAAAATTAGTTCAAAAGGACTGAATTTGGTTGACTCATTAGATGCATCCCTAATTGCAAACAGTACGAATGGAATTCCTTTATCCCAATCCTCTGGATAATCATGACAATAAGCCCTCAACATTGTCTTTAATGTCTGATGCCACCTTTCTAATGCTCCCTGCGATTCTGGATGGTACGCAGTTGATTTAAATTGTTTTATTCCTAAGCTATCCATAACTTATTTGAATAACCTTGAGGTAAAATTTGATCCTTGATCCGATTGAATTTCTGTGGGTAGTCCATACCTAGTAAAGAATTTAAGTAACTCCTCCATAATCTTTTTAGCTGTAATATTACATACTGGAATGGCCTCTGGAAACCTAGTAGACACATCCATTATAGTCAAAAGATATTGATTCCCACTTTTTGTTTTAGGATGCGGTCCTACACAATCAATCAGGACCCTTGTAAAAGGTTCCTCAAATGCTGGAATGGGTATTAAGGGAACTGGTTTTATCACTGCTTGAGGCTGCCCTATCACTTGACATGTGTGACATGATGGACAAAATTTAACTACATCGTTCTGTAGTCCAGGCCAATAAAAATGTTTTTGTATTTTAGCTTGAGTTTTCCTTATTCCCAAATGACCTCCCACTGGTACCTCATGTGCAACTCGCAACACCTCCTTTCTATACCCGACCGGCAATACTACTTGATGAACTTTTGCCCACTTTTCATCCTCCTGCATATGTAAAGGTCTCCATTTTCTCATCAAGACATCATTTTTACGGTAATAACACTGGTTTACTCTTAGATTCCTCTTCTGTATATGCTTTCTGATACATCCATTTTATTTCTATATCTTTCTGTTGTAACTCCGCCAATTTTCCTGAACTAAAAATATCCGCCTCATTCTCCACCTATTCTTGTTCTTTTTCAACCATCTGATCAAAAATTGTTTCTGATAATTGCACTTCAACGTCACCTTCACTCTTTGATTTTTCCTCTTGTCTTAACCTATGACTTTGCGACCTTGTTACAACACAATTCGGAAAAATCCCAGGATATCCGTCCTTCAACACTTCATTTGTCTGATTTTTCACTGGCTTATCCACCACAGTAGGCATCACTCCCACCTGTGATCCAGCGATATCATTACCCAAGATAAACTGTATTCCTGGACAAGATAGTTTCTCTATTACTCCTGCTACCACTTCACCACACTTCACTGGACTTTCCAACCTTACCTTATATATAATGGAACACTACTTCTCTCACCCTGAATTCCACATATCACCACCTTTTCTGGCAACATTCTTCCCAAACTACATAACTCCTCATCTCTTACCATTAAAGATTGACTAGCTCCTGGATCTCTTAAAATTGTGACTTCTTTACCTGCTCCTCCTGATACACATGAGTAAACTATACCCACACAAGTTAATTCTTTAAAGACATCTGGCACCTTCTTATCAATCACCTCTTGATCAAGCTGTACAATCTTTTGCACCTCCTTCGCTTCACTTGGGCTTTCCTTTACCACTTTAAGAAATCCTGTTTTACCACATCAGCCTTCCCTGTGCTTTTCTTCAACCACCAACACTGTGACTTTACATAGCCTTGTTTATTCCAGTGAAAACATTTGAAATTTTTCATTTCTTTTCCATTTTGTCAGGCAATGTTAACTGCAATGTTTTTGCCAAATCTAACAGTCTGCTTTTAGTCTCTGTCCGTAAGGTACTGCGTGTGACCGTCTCCACCCCCAAAAACTTCTGAGCCTCTGAAAGAGCCACTGTCCACAACACACTCCCCGCTTAAACTAGAATACCACACCTGATAAGCAACCACAATATGCTCACCCCTCACTGTCTTTAAGTTCACTAAGCCAATCCAATAGATAGACTTTTATCTCCCTCGAGCTCCTAATTGTCATGCGCCAGGGTTTAGAGAACCCCAAAGTGTATCATGAAGTTCACCTGACCCACAACTTTTAATAGATTGTGGTATGGGAAGCACACGGCCCACTCTGCAGGTGTGGTACAGCAGAAATGGAAAAATATTTTTTAAAGCAAAACAATGTTTATTGAAGGCGGTGGTTAGAGGGGAGCTGATCTCGAAACTGGCCCACAGGGAGAAGGTAGACAGAGCAGAGACGGACTGACTGATAAAGGAAATACTACAGGTCGACAGGAGATATACGGAGACCACAGAGGCAGGGCTTCTACGGAAATGACGGAGGCTACAGGTGGAGATTGGCTTGGTAACAACAGGGAAGGTGGTGGAGCAGCTGAGGAAGGCGAGGGGGGCAATCTATGAATATGGGGAGAAGGCCAGTAGAATGCTTGCGCAGCAGCTCAGAAAGCGGGAGGCAGCCAGGGAGATTGGGAAATAAGGGACAGAGATGGGGGTCAGAGATTCAGCTGGGTTCAATAAGGCGTTCAAAGAATTCTACAGCAGGCTGTATGAGTCGGAACCCCCAGCTGGGCCGGAGGGGATGAGGCAATTCTTAGGGGGCTGAAGTTCCCGAAGGTTGATGAAGACTTGGTCGAAGGGCTGGGCCCTGATCGGGTTGGAAGAGATAGCAGAGGAGCTGAAGGCCGTGCAGTCGGGAAAAGTCCTGGGACTGGATGGGTACCCCGTGAAGTTTTACAAAGAGTTCTCTGGGATGCTGGGGTCACTGCTGATGACATTTAATGAGGCACGGGGGAGCTGGGGCTGCACCCGACGATATCACAGGCCACTAGCTCATTGATCCTGAAGCGGGATAAGGACCCGGAGTTAGTGCTACAGACCGATCTCCCTACTAAATGTAGACGCCAAATTGTTGACTAAGATCTTGTCCTCAAGGATTGAGGACTGCACCCGGACTTGATTGGGGAGGACCAGACAGGATTTGTTAAGGGGAGGCAGTTGGCGGCCAACGTAAGAAGGCTGTTGAATGTTATCATGATGCCCCCAGAAGATAGGGACGTGGAGGTAGTGGTTGCAATGGACGCAGAGAAGGCATTTGACCGGGTGGAATGGGATTATCTGTGGGAGGTACTGGGGCGGTTTGGATTTGGGCGGGGCTTCATTGATTGGGTTAGACTGTTGTATCAGGCGCCCGTGGCAAGTGTTCGGACGAACAGGTTGACATCGGGCTATTTTAGGCTGCATCGGGGGACGAGGCAGGGATGCCCCCTCTCCCCGCTGTTGTTCGTGCGGCCATAGAACCGCTGGCAATTGCGTTGAAAGTCTCAAAGGGCTGGAAGGGACTGGTCCGGAGGGGGGTGGGGGGGTGAAACACAGAGTCTCGCTATACGCGGATGATCTGCTCTTATATATGTCGGACCCATTGGAGGGGATGGAAGAAATTATGGGGATTCTGGGGGATTTTGCCCGATTTACGGGCTACAATTTGAACATAGGGAAAAGCGAGATGTTCGCAATCCAGGCAAGGGGGCAGGAGAGGCGATTGGGGGAGCTGCCGTTTAGAGTGGTCGGGGGAAGCTTTTGGTACCTCGGCATCCAGGTGGTGTGGGAATGGGAACGGCTGCACAAACTTAATCGAAGGAGGATTTTCGGAGGTGGGACGTGCTCCCGCTGTCACTGGCTGGGAGGGTTCAGACAGTGAAAATGACGGTTCTCCCAAGATTCCTGTTTGTGTTTCAGTGTCTCCCCATCTTTATTCTGCAGTCCTTTTTTAAACGGGTCGACAAGGTGATCTTGGGCTTTGTATGGGCGGGTAAGACCCCGCGAGTTAAAAAGGGGATGTTGGAGCGCAGCCGGGGGGAAGGCGGGCTGACACTCCCGAACTTTAGTAATTATTACCGGGTGGCGAATATAGCCATGATTAGGAAGTTGATGGGGGGTGGGGGGGTTTTGGTGTGGGAGCGAGTAGAGGTGGCATCTTGTAAGGGCACTAGTTTGGGGGCGTTGGTAACAGTGCCTTTGCCGTCCCCGCCGGCATGCTACTGAGAGTCTGGGGGCAACGGAGGAGATATGTGGGAGCAGAGGGAGCATTGGTCTGGTCCCCAATTTGCAATAATTACCGGTTTGCCCCGGGGTGGTTAGATGGAGGGTTCCATTGGTGGCAGAGAGCAGGATCGAGAGGATGGGCGATATGTTTATAGAGGAGAGCTTTTCTAGTTAGAGGGAACTGGAGGTGAAATTTGAACTGACGGGAGGGACTGAATTTAGGTACCTGCAGGCGCGGTACTTCCTCCGCAGGAAGGTCTCAACCTTCCCACTCCTGCCACCAAGGGGGATACAGGATAAGGTAGCTTACCGAGTGTGGGTAGGAGAAGGGCAGGTTTCGGACATTTATAAGGAGCTTCTGGGGTCAGAGGAAACACAGACCAAGGAGCTGAAACACAAATGGGAAGAGGAGTTAGGAGGAGAGATAGAGGACGGTCTCTGGGCGGGTGCGTTGAGCAGAGTCAACGCGTCCACAACATGTGCCAGACTCAGCCTAATACAATTTAAGGTCGTTCACCGGGCTCTCATGACAGTGGCCCGGATGAGCAGGTTCTTTGGGGTGGAAGACAGGTGCGCAAGGTGTGCGTGAGGACCTGCGAACCATGTTCATATGTTCTGGACATGCCCGAAGCTTAGGGAATTCTGGCTGGGGTTTACGGACGTCATGTCCAAAGTATTGAAAACATGGGTGGCGTCGAGTCCAGAGGTGACGATTTTCGGGGTGTCGGAAGATTCGGGAATCCAGGAGGAGAAAGAGGCAGACGTTCTAGCCTTTGCCCCTCTGGTAACCCGGAGACGGATATTATTAGCTTGGAGGGACTCAAAGCTCCTGAAATCGGAGACCTGGCTAACTGACATGGCGAGCTTTCTCTGTCTGGAGAAAATCAAGTTCGCCTTGAGAGCGTCAATGTTAGGGTTCACCCGGAGGTGGCAGCCATTCGCCGACTTCTTTGGGGAAAATGAACCGTCAGCAGAAGGGAGGGGTGGGGGGGGGGGGGGTTGCTGTGGGGTTAGTGTAGAGTCGGGGGTTAGAAAAGGTGGGACCTGTGAGAGAGAAAGATGGCTTTTGCACTATATTTATAATTGCATGTACATTGTTTCTTCTGGGGGCGTGGAACCAGCTCTTCCAGCTGCCGCGAGGAGCTGGCAGCTGGAAGAGCTGCGGCTTCAAATTTTAAAAAATGGTATTTGGATAAAAGGCAAAGAATTGCTGCAGTTATAAACAAATCAAAATCATAAAAACAGCTGTCACTAGGAAGCAATGCTGCAGCTTTAAGAGTAAACAAAAAAGAAACAGTTCGAGACACACTGTACCTGCAGTAATATATTTGTTGCAAAATACACCTGTAAAGGGAAACCAATTGTATACGAACAACTAGAGCCTGTGTGAGGGTAAAATGATTATGATGCAGTCTTAAAGCGGCAATACCTGACATGGCGAGCTTTCTCTGTCTGGAGAAAATCAAGTTCGCCTTGAGAGGGTTTACCTTAAAAGAGGTAAACATTTAAAGTGGCAATGCACTGAAAGCAGCAACCACAAGAAAGAACAAAAGGCCATGGACAGGAAAATGAGAAGGCAAAAGACAGAGTTCCAGATAGAGGTCAACTCGGCAGCACAGTAGCATTGCGGATAGCACAATTGCTTCACAGCTCCAGGGTCCCAGGTTCGATTCCGGCTTGGGTCACTGTCTGTGCGGAGTCTGCACATCCTCCCCGTGTGTGCGTGGGTTTCCTCTGGGTGCTCAGGTTTCCTCCCACAGTCCAAAGATGTGCAGGTTAGGTGGGTTGGCCATGATAAATTGCCCTTAGTGTCCAAAATTGCCCTTAGTGTTGGGTGGGGTTACTGGGTTATGGGGATAGGGTGGAGGTGTGGACCTTGGGTAGGGTGCTCTTTCCAAGAGCCGGTGCAGACTCGATGGGCCGAATGGCCTCCTTCTGCACTGTAAATTCTATGATAATCTATGATTCTATGAAACTCTCAAACAAGGTCAATAAGCAATTAAGACCTCAAAGAAAAGACAATGGAAGACCTCAGAGAAGGCAATGAAGACTTCAATGAAGAGGCAATGGAAGAATTCAGAGGAGGCAATGAAGACCTCAAAGAAGAGGCAACAAAGACCTCAGAAAGGAGGCAATAGAAAACCCAGAGAAAGGACAAAAGACAGTCCCCAGTGTCATGTGAATGTCCCTTTAATAAAGGTCTTTGTCTTATCACATGGCTTCAGCGATGTCATTTTTGTGGGTGGAGCTGAGCTGTGGCTGTGAGTTTTACTTTCGCTTTTGATTTGGACTGCTGTGCACTCAAAGAGAAAATAAATATTTTATCTGTCATGGGGAGAAGGCAGTGGAATGGAATGGGGATAAGAAAAATATCAGCCATGATTGAATGGCAGAGCAGACTCGATGGGCAGAGTGGCCTAAACGCCTAATTCTGCATCTATGTCTTATGGTCCTTCTCTGTTTTTATTTTTTTTAAACTGTTCCAGTAAAAAAATCACCTTGGTGGCCTTGGAGATATAATTGCTTTCTGGAAGGAATTCAAATCTGCTGGTTGAAAAGTGGAACAGAGTTTCAGTAACACCAGTATTAGTCAAGTGAGAATACAGTGTTCTGGGCCGAGCCTTTGAAAAGGGGTTTCTAGTTTTAATTGGATTTTGTTATTGAATTGGAACAGTTAAGGGGGGATTCATTGAGGGTGATACAAAGATTACTGTAGCTGTGGGGTCTTTATGTTATAATTGATTTTTAAAATTCCTCTGTGTGTTTATACAAATGTTAACTAAATTCTTAGAATAAAGCTTGTTTTTCAGAACCCAGGGGGAAGGGAGTATTCCTCCTTTTCACACGTCCATAAGGTGCACTCGAGGATTGACTACTTTATAGTGAGTCGGAGATTTTGGTTGGGGAGGAGGGGACAGAGTATGCGGGGATAATTATGTAGGACTATGCACCCCACTGGCTGGAGATTCGGTTTAGAACGGGACGAGAGCAACGGCCGAGGTGGAGGTTTGATTCGGGGTTGTTGGTGGATGGAGGTTTTTGTGATAAGGTGCGGGCGGCTATTAAGGAGTATGTGGAGTTAAATCAGAATGGGGAAATCTTGGCGGCCATTTTTTGGGAAGCACTGGAGGCAATGATCTGGGAGAAATTATTTTGTTTACAGCTCGTGAGGATAAGGAAAGGAAGGCCGAACATGACCATCTAGTGAGCGAGTTATTGGAGCCGGACAGAGAATATTTGAGGGTGCCCACCTTGGAGGGATTGGCGAGGAGGAAGAAGTTGCAGGGGCAGTTTGACAGGCTGACAACGGGGAGGGTGGTAGGGCAACTGAGTAGGACAAGAGGGGTGCAATATGAGTATGGGGAGAAGGCGAGCCGCATGCTGGTGCACCAGCTAAGGAAACAGGCTGCATCCAGGGAAATATTGAAGATACGGACTGGGCCTGGGGATGTGGTGTCAGTGCCAGGGAAGATAAATGAGGCATTTAGGGAGTACTACCAGGGACTTTATGAGGCAGACCCAGGGGGAGAGGAGGGGGACATGGGACGGTTTCTGGACAAGCTGGAATTTCCCCAGGTGGAGGAAGCAAAGAGACAGGCGTTGAAGTAGGCCTTGGGGCTAAGGGAGGTGCTGGATAGTATCAGGGGTATAAAGTCGGGGAAGGCCCCTGGGTCGGATGGGTACCCGGCGGAACTTTATAAGGAATTTGCAACGGACCTGGCCCCACATCTGTTTGGAGCGTTTAATGAAGCACTGGAGAAGGGGGAGTTGCCGCAGACAGTGATGCAGGCAGTAATCACATTAATCCCCAAAAGAGGGAAGGATCCGATGAAACGTGGGTTGTATCGGCCCACATCACTATTGAACACAGATGTGAAAGTATTGGCTAAGTTGTTGGCGAGGAGGATGGAGGATTGTGCCCCGGGGGTGGTTGCAGAAGATCAGACAGGCTTTGTGAAGGGCAGGCAGCTCGCGAGTAATATAAGATGGCTGTTGAATGTGGTGATGAATCCGTCGGGGGCTGTGGTACTGGAGGTGGTGGTGTCCATGGACGCGGAGAAAGCATTTGATCGGGTGGAGTGGCGGCACTTGTTCAAAGTTTTGGGAATGTTTGGGTTTGGGCTGAGATTTGTGGTATGGGTGCGGTTGCTGTATGTGGCGCAAAGGGTGAGGACGAATTATATGAGCTCACGAAGCTTTGACTTACACAGGGGTACGAGGCAGGGGTGCCCGCTGTCATCGCTGCTGTTGCACTGGCCAAGGAGCCGTTGGCGATGGCTCTCAGTGTGTCAGCGGTGTGGCGGGGGATTATGAGGGGTCAGGGGGAACATCGGGTGACGCTCTATGCTGATGACCTCTTGCTGCATGTTTCGGATCCATTGGAGAGTATGTGAAGGATTATGGGCCTGATGGGGAGGTTTGGAGGGTTCTCGGGATACGCACTGAATGTAGTGAAAAGCAAGGTAATCCTGGTGAATGAGCTGGGACAGCGGGCTAATTTAGGTGGGTTGCCATTTATGGTAACGAGGTATAGGTTTAGGTATTTGGGGATTCAGGTAGCGAGGGAATGGACGGGGCTCCATAAGTGGAACATAACGAAGCTGGTGGAGAAGGCCAGGGAGGATCTTAGGAAATGGGATACACTGCACTTATCATTGGCGGGGAGGGTCCAAGTGGTGAAAATCAATATTCTGCTGAGGTTCTTGTTTATCTTTCAGGCTCTCCCAATCTTTATACCGAAGGCCTTTTTTCGGAAAGTGGACATGATGATCTCGGACCTTGTATGGGCGGGGAAGATGCCGAGGGTGAGGAGGACCCTGCTACAGAGGCAAGGGCAGCAGGGAGGGTTGGCGTTGCCCAACGTGCTTCATTATTGTTGGGCGGCGAATGTGGACAAGGTGCGGCGGTGGTGGGAAGGAGAATGGGTAGAATGGAGGAGGAACCTTGTAAGGGGTCTAGTTTGAGGCAATGGTGATTGTATCCCAAAGTAATATTCCCAGTACTTGAAAGTGACCCAAGGTTCGGCCAGGTGCAACACCCCAACCGAATCTGGTGCCAGTACAACACTGCCTTGGCCTTGTTGAACCCTGCCCATCGTTTGACCAGCTCCGCACCAATGTCCTGATAAATCCGGATTTGGTTTCTTTCCAAATTGCAATCCAACTGCGCTCCGGCCCACCTCAGGATCTTTTCCTTGCCCTGGAACTTGTGCATGTGCACAATCACCACCCGCGATGGTTCCTATGGGCTTGATCCACCTCCGGGCTTAGTGTCCAAAAGGTTAGGTGGGGTTACTGGGTTACGGTGATAGGGTGGAGGCATGGGCTTAAGTAGGGTGCTCTTGCCAAGGGCAGGTGCAGTCTCGATGGGCCAAATGGCCTCCTTCTGCACTGTAAATTCTATGATTCTATGAATCCTGCCAGCACCGTTGCAACCTAGCCCGATGTACTTGTTCCCTCCACTCCCTCCGGCAGGCGCACAATCTGAAGATTTTGCCACCTGAAGCTGCTTTCCTGGTCCTCTGCCTTTGCACACAGCGTTTTGCACATGCTAGACAAAGGAGAACCAGGGACATGATTTATTTAGATTTCCAGAAGGCCTTTGACAAGGTGCCGCATTGGAGACTGTTAAATCAGTTAAGAGCTCATGGTGTTAAGGGTAAGATCCTGGCATGAAAGAGGATTGGCTGACTGACAGAAGGCAGAGAGAGGGGATAAAGGGGTCTTTTTCAGGATGGCAGCTGGTGACTAGTGGTGTACCTCAGGGGTCGGTGCTGGGACCACAACTTTTCACAATATACATTAATGATCTGGAGGAAGGAACTGAAGGCACTGTTGATAAGTTTGCAGATGATACAAAGATCTGTAGAGGGGCAGGTAGGACTGAGGAAGCAAGAAGGCTGCAGAAGGACTTGGACAGGCCTAGGAGAGTGGGCAAAGAAGTAGCAGATGGAATACAATGTGAAAAAGTGTGAGGTTATGCACTTTGGAAGGAGAAATCGAGGCATAGACTATTTTCTAAATGGGAAGGTGCTGAGGAAATCAAAAGCACAAAGGGACTTGGGAGTCCTTGTTCACGATTCTTTTAAGGTTAATGTGCAGGTTCAGTCGGCAGTTCGGAAGGCAAATGCAATGTTAGAATTCATGTCGAGAGGGCTAGAATACAAGACCAGGGATGTACTTCTGAGGCTATATTAGGCTCTGGCCAGACCCCATTTGGAGTATTGTGAGCAGTTTTGGGCCCGGTATCTAAGGAAGGATGTGCTGGCCTTGGAAAGGGTCCAGAGGAGGTTCACAAGAATGATCCCTGGAATGAAGAGCTTGTCGTATGAGGAACGGTTGAGGACTCTGGGTCTGTACTCATTGTAGTTTAGAAGGATGAGGGGGGATCTTATTGAAACTTACAGGATACTGCAAGGCCTGGATAGAGTGGACGTGGGGAGGATGTTTCTACTTGTAGGAAAAACTAGAAGCAGAGGGCACAAACTCAGACTAAAGAGATGATCCTTTAATACAGAGATGAGGAGGAATTTCTTCAGCCAGAAGGTGGTGAATCTGTGGAACTCTTTGCTGCAAAAGGCTGTGGAGGCCAAATCTCTGAGTGTCTTTAAGATAGAGATGGATAGATTTTTGATCAATAAGGAGATCCGGGGTTATGGGGAGAAGGTGGGAGAATGGGGATGAGAAAAATATCAGCCATGATTGAATGGTGGAGCAGACTCGATGGGCCGAGTGGTAAATTCTGCTCCTATGTCTTATGGTCTTATGTCCCCCAGGATCACCATCTCTGCTTCCACTGTCTCCATCTCTTGAATCATCGCCCCTGCACCTCCAAGCGCTTCTCCACCCGTTCCACTTCCCACGAACAGGTGCCACTGCCCCCTCAATTACCTTTGACCAGTCACTCTGCACTTCTTTATGCTGCTGCCCATCCTCAATGAAGCTCATTAGCTGCTTCATTTGCAGCTTTCCAGTCAACGACGACCCTTCCCCCTCCGCCATTTTTCCAATTGCTGCTTCACCACGAGTCTCCTCCAATTCTTTAGCCAGGGCTCACACTGTCTTCTGTCGAGTTTGATACCCCCTGGACGTGCCCATTTGGCAGAGAACTGATCCTCTTCCACTCTCCGAACAACTTTTCCACTGAAAGTCCCCAAAGTTTTGGTCCCTTTTACCTGAACTAACACCTCCAGGCAGAAGCCACCCTGTATGCGACCACTCATTCCATGGCCGGATGTTGTGCTGGAACAATATTGCTGAAATGGTCACACTAATAGAAAAGCACTGTAGCCACCTGGGTTGGCCACTTCCCGACTTAAAATGGAGAACAGCAAAGGCTGAAGGGAAATTCAGCCAACACAGGCAGAAACTAGCAGGCGCAAGTTACTGTGTATTAGACTCTGCAAAAGTCCAGACAGCATCGATACCAGCAACCATCGGCATAATAATGTAGCAGCCATCTACATACTAATAAGCGATCCCCGGGAACAATCGAAACATTTAAGGAGGAAGTAGTGAAAGGGATTGGAAGCATGCAGGCGGGGAAGGCCCCGGGACCAGACGGATTCCCAGTTGAATTCTATAAGAAATATTTGGACTTGCTGGCCCCGCTACCGATGAGAACCTTTAATGAGGCGAGGGAAAGGGGGCAGCTGCCCCCGACTATGTCAGAGGCAACGATATCGCTCCTCCTAAAGAAGGAAAAAGACCCGCTGCAAAGCGGGTCATACAGGCCCATTTCCCTCCTGAATGTGGATGCTAAGATTCTGGCCAAGGTAATGGCAATGAGGATAGAGGATTGTGTCCCGGGGGTGGTCCATGAGGACCAAACTGGGTTTGTGAAGGGGAGACAGCGAAATACAAATATACGGAGGCTGCTAGGGGTAATGATGATGCCCCCACCAGAGGGGGAAGCGGAGATAGTGGTGGCGATGGATGCCGAGAAAGCATTTGATAGAGTGGAGTGGGATTATTTGTGGGAGGTGTTGAGGAGATTTGGCTTTGGGGACGGGTATATCAGGTGGGTACAGTTGCTGTATAGGGCCCCGATGGCGAGCGTGGTCACAAATGGACGGGGGTCTGACTATTTTCGGCTCCATAGAGGGACGAGGCAGTGATGTCCTCTGTCCCCATTATTGTTTGCATTGGCGATTGAACCCCTGGCCATGGCACTGAGGGGTTCCAGGAAGTGGAGGGGAGTACTTAGGGGGGGGGGAGAAGAACATCGGGTATCTCTGTATGCGGATGATTTGTTGCTATATGTGGCGGACCCGGCGGAGGGGATGCCAGAGATAATGCGGATACTTGGGGAGTTTGGGGATTTTTCAGGGTATAAACTGAACATGGGGAAAAGTGAGTTGTTTGTGGTGCATCCAGGGGCGCAGAGCAGAGAAATAGAGGACTTACCGCTGAGGAAGGTAACAAGGGACTTTCGCTACTTGGGGATCCAGATAGCCAAGAATTGGGGTACATTGCATAGGTTAAATTTAACGCGGTTGGTGGAACAGATGGAGGAGGACTTCAAGAGATGGGACATGGTATCCCTGTCACTGGCAGGGAGGGTGCAGGCGGTTAAAATGGTGGTCCTCCCGAGATTCTTCTTTGTGTTTCAGTGCCTCCCGGTGGTGATCATGAAGGCTTTTTTCAAAAGGATTGAGAAGAGTATCATGAGTTTTGTGTGGGCCGGGAAGACCCCGAGAGTGAGGAAGGGATTTTTGCAGCGTAGTAGGGATAGGGGGGGGCTGGCACTACCGAGCCTAAGTGAGTACTACTGGGCCGCCAATATCTCAATGGTATGTAAGTGGATGGGAGAAGAGGAGGGAGCGGCGTGGAAGAGATTGGAGAGGGCGTCCTGCAGGGGGACTAGCCTACAAGCTATGGTGACGGCGCCGTTGCCGTTCTCACCGAAGAAATACACCACAAGCCCGGTGGTGGTGGCTACTCTGAAAATTTGGGGGCAGTGAAGACGGCATAGGGGAAAGACGGGAGCCTTGGTGTGGTCCCCGATAAGAAATAACCATAGGTTTGCTCCGGGGAGAATGGATGGGGGATTTGGAACATGGCAAAGAGCAGGAGTAACACAATTGAGAGATCTGTTTGTAGATGGGACGTTTGCAAGTCTGGGAGCGCTGACCGAAAAATATGGGTTGCACCAAGGGAATGCATTCCGGTATATGCAACTGAGGGTTTTTGCGAGGCAACAGGTGAGGAAATTCCCGCAGCTCCCGACGCAGGAGGTGCAGGACAGAGTGATCTCAAAGACATGGGTGGGGGACGGTAAGGTATCAGACATATATAGGGAAATGAGGGACGAGGGGGAGATTATGGTAGATGAGCTGAAAGGGAAATGGGAAGAAGAGCTGGGGGAGGAGATTGAGGAGGGGCTGTGGGCTGATGCCCTAAGTAGGGTAAACTCATCGTACTCGTGTGCCAGGCTAAGCCTGATACAATTTAAGGTGTTACACAGGGCGCATATGACTGGAGCACGGCTCAGTAAATTTTTTGGAGTAGAGGATAGGTGTGCGAGATGCTCGAGAAGCCCAGCGAATCACACCCACATGTTCTGGTCATGTCCGGCACTACAGGGGTTTTGGGCGGGGGTGACAAAGATGCTTTCGAAGGTGGTGGGGGTCCAGGTCGAACCAAGCTGGGGGTTGGCTATATTCGGGGTTGCAGAAGAGCCGGAAGTGCAGGAGGCGAAAGAGGCTGATGTTTTGGCCTTTGCGTCCCTAGTAGCCCGGCGCAGGATACTGTTGATGTGGAAGGAAGCCAAGCTCCCGGGTGTGGAGACCTGGATAAATGACATGGCAGGGTTTATAAAGCTGGAACGGATTAAGTTCGTCCTAAGGGGATCAAGGGTTCACCAGGCGGTGGCAACCGTTCGTCGAATACCTCACAGAAAGATAGAGGGAATGGAAAAGAAGAAGACAGCAGCAGCAACCCGGGGGGGGGAGTGGGGGGGGGGGGAACCAGAAGGACTCTCAGGGATGTTAGTGTATAAGTATAATATGTATAGGTTGTTGTTATAGGTAATTGTATACTGGACTGCTGAATTGTATTTTTGGAGAGTATTTATTTGGGACAAGGAAGTTGCCATTTAGTTTTGTTTTTTAATTTTGATGTTGTTTATATATTATTTATTTCTTGTTTAAAAAACTGGCCATTGCTATTTATATTGTTATATTACTGTGTAAGAGATACACAATGTACTGTTATGGTTGGCCAAAAATTTTGAATAAAATATATATTTTTTAAAAATAGTGATATGGGCCATTGCTTCTCGGCCTTTTGGCAAAGATGAGCGTGAGGTCAGGTGTAATGCCTGGATCTGGTATGTCTCTCTTGTGGGGACCATGAATTGGATTCAATTTGATTTGGTTTTTAAGCAGGCAAGCAGTTGGATTAGGGTTTTGCCCCTGTCCACACTCTGAGCTCTGGCTTTGTAACCCTGATAAAGTAAAAGAAAAAATAGTGATGCACATTCAACCGGGTCCTTCCCTTTTTTGGGATTAGTGTGATTACTGCCTGGGTCATCGTCTCCGGCAACTCACCCTTCTCCAGTGCTTCATTCAACGCCCCCAACAGATGTGGTGCCAGGTCTGTCGTACATTCCTTATAAAATTCTGCCGGGTACCCATCCGGCCAAGGGGCCTTCTCCGACTTCATACCCCTGATACCTCCCTCAGCCCCAGGGGCTCCTCCAATGCCTGTCTCTGCCGCAGGGCAAGAGCTATATCTGGGGGAAAGGCAATTATGATGCGATGAGGCATGACTTAGGATGCATCGGATGGAGAGGAAAACTGCAGGGGATGGGCACAATGGAAATGTGGAGCTTGTTCAAGGAACAGCTACTGCGTGTCCTTAATAAGTATGTACCTGTCAGGCAGGGAGGAAATGGTCGAGCGAGGGAACCGTGGTTTACTAAAGCAGTCGAAACACTTGTCAAGAGGAAGAAGGAGGCTTATGTAAAGATGAGACGTGAAGGTTCAGTTAGGGCGCTCGAGAGTTACAAGTTAGCTAGGAAGGACCTAAAGAGAGAGCTAAGAAGAGCCAGGAGGGGACATGAGAAGTCTTTGGCAGGTAGAATCGAGGATAACCCTAAAGCTTTCTGTAGATATGTCAGGAATAAACAAATGACTAGGGTAAGAGTAGGGCCAGTCGAGGACAGTAGTGGGAAGTTGTGCTTGGAGTCCGAGGAGATAGGAGAGGTGCGAAATGAATATTTTTCATCAGTATTCACACAGGAAAAAGACAATGTTGTCGAGGAGAATACTGAGATTCAGGCTACTAGGCTAGAAGGGCTTGAGGTTCATAAGGAGGAGGTGTTAGCAATTCTGGAAAGTGTGAAAATAGATAAGTCCCCTGGGCCGGATAGGATTTATCCTAGGATTCTCTGGGAAGCTAGGGAGGAGATTGCTGAGCCTTTTGGGGCAGCACGGTAGCATTGTGGATAGCCCAATTGCTTCACAGCTCCAGGGTCCCAGGTTCAATTCCGGCTTGGGTCACTGTCTGTGCGGAGTCTGCACATCCTCCCCGTGTGTGCGTGGGTTTCCTCCGGGTGCTCCGGTTTCCTCCCACAGTCCAAAGATGTGCAGGTTAGGTGGATTGGCCATGATAAATTGCCCTTAGTGTCCAAAATTGCCCTTAGTGTTGGGTGGGGGTTGCTGGGTTATGGGAATAGGGTGGAAGTGCTGACCTTGGGTAGGGTGCAGACTCAACGGGCCGAATGGCCTCCTTCTGCACTGTAAATTCTATGATAATCTATGATAATCTTTGGCTTTGATCTTTAAGCCATCTTTGTCTGCAGGAATAGTGCCAGAAGACTGGAGGATAGCAAATGTTGTCCCCTTGTTCAAGAAGGGGAGTAGAGACAACCCCGGTAACTATAGACCAGTGAACCTTACTTCTGTTGTGGGCAAAATCTTGGAAAGGTTTATAAGAGATAGGATGTATAATCATCTGGAAAGGAATAATTTGATTACAGATAGTCAACACGGTTTTGTGAAGGGTAGGTCGTGCCTCACAAACCTTATTGAGTTCTTTGAGAAGGTGACCAAACAGGTGGATGAGGGTAAAGCAGTTGATGTGGTGTATATGGATTTCAGTAAAGCGTTTGATAAGGTTCCCCACGGTAGGCTACTGCAGAAAATACGGAGGCATGGGATTCAGGGTGATTTAGCAGTTTGGATCAGAAATTGGTTAGCTGGAAGAAGACAAAGGGTGGTGGTTGATGGGAAATGTTCAGACTGGAGTTACAAGTGGTGTACCACAAGGATCTGTTTTGGGGCCACTGCTGTTTGTCATTTTTATAAATGACCTGGAGGAGGGCGTAGAAGGATGGGTGAGTAAATTTGCAGATGACACTAAAGTCGGTGGAGTTGTGGACAGTGCGGAAGGATGTTACAAGTGGCAGAGGGACAAAGATAAGCTGCCGCGCTGGGCTGAGAGGTGCAAATGGAGTTTAATGCAGAAAAGTGTGAGGTGATTCATTTTGGAAGAAATAACAGGAAGACAGAGTACTGGGCTAATGGTAAGATTCTTGGCAGGGTGGATGAGCAGAGAGATCTTGGTGTCCATGTACATAGATCACTGAAAGTTGCCACCCGGGTTGAGAGGGTTGTTAAGAAGGCATATGGTGTGTTAGCTTTTATTGGTAGAGGGATTGAGTTTCGGAGCCATGAGGTCATGTTGCAGCTGTACAAAACTCTGGTGCGGCCGCATTTGGAGTATTGCGTGCAATTCTGGTCGCCGCATTATAGGAAAGATGTGGAAGCATTGGAAAGGGTGCAGAGGAGATTTACCAGAATGTTGCCTGGTATGGAGGGAAGATCTTATGAGGAAAGGCTGAGGGACTTGAGGCTGTTTTCGTTAGAGAGAAGAAGGTTAAGAGGTGACTTAATTGAGGCATACAAGATGATCAGAAGATTGGATAGGGTGGACAGTGAGAGCCTTTTTCCTCGGATGGTGATGTCGAGCATGAGGGGACATAGCTTTAAATTGAGGGGAGATAGATATAAGACAGATGTCAGAGGTAGGTTCTTTACTCAGAGAGTAGTATGGGCGTGGAATGCCCGGCCTGCAACATTAGTGGACTCGCCAACACTAAGGGTATTCAAATGGTCATTGGATAGACATATGGACGATAAGGGAATAGTGTAGATGGGCTTTAGAGTGGTTTTACAGGTCGGCGCAACATCCAGGGCCGAAGGGCCTGTACTGCACTGTAATGTTCTATGTTCTATGTACTTTGCTTCCTCCACCTGGGGAAATTCCAGCTCGCCCCTCGGGTTTGCTTCGTAAAGTCCCTGGTAGTATTCTTTAACCTAACCTGGTCCTACACACTCCTGAGGTACACAAACACCCGCAAGCTTTTAACTGGTCCATTCAGTCCCCGGACATTCAACGTTACCAATGTCACCGGAGGCCTATGCCTCCCATCCCCTCTACCGTCCATCATATCTTCCCCACTTAACTCCCACCCCTTTAATTCCACCTGATACCTAGCCCATCCCAGATGGTCCCTTTCTCCGCCCCTGACCATGTCATCTCTCACCCCCTGCCACGTCGCGGCAACCCCCCCCCCCAATCCCTAACTCCACTTCAAACATGCTCCTGACCATTACAAAGGGACAGCACGCCAGTTCCCAAGCACTGTCCGCTCAGTTTTCCCCAGTTTATGCTCCTTAATGAAGTCTTCGGCTGCTGCTGGGGTCTCAAACTAATACTCCCGGCCTCCGAAAGTAACCCATAACTTTGCCGGGTAGAGCACGACAAACTTGATCTGCCGCCGGTACAGCACCGCCTTGGCCTTGCTGAAGCCTGCCCGCCGCTTTGCCAACTCGGCTCCGATGTCCTGATAAATTCGGACCTTATTCCCCTCTCAGTCGCAAGTACGCTTCTCCCCGGCCCATCGCAAAATCTTCTCTTTCTCCACAAATTTGTGGAGTCTCACGATCACCACCCATGTCAGCTCCCCAGCTCTAGGCTTCTGCCTCAGGTACCTATGCGTTCGGTTCACTTCAGGCACATTATCTAGCACCCCTTCTGCCACCAGCACCCTTCTGGCATTCACACCTTCCACTCCCTCAGGCAGGCCCACTATTCGCAGGTTCTGCCTTCTCGAGGTATTCTCTTGCTCCTCCACCTTTGCCCTCAGCATTTTACAGATGTCTCCTAGGAGCCCCACCTCCGCCTCCAAAATCACCACACGATTGCTGTGTGCCGAGATCCCTCCTTCAATCTCCTGAATCTGGAACCCCTGCACCTCCAAACACTTCACCCATTCCAAATAACTCTTCAGGGGTGCCTCAGCTCCTTCGATGGCCTTTGAGTGATCCTCCCGCATTTCCTTCCTCTGCTGCCGAATTCCGCCTTAATCAAAGCCATCAAATGCTCCAGCTGGGGCCTTCCAGCTTGCATCAGCCCTTCCCCCGCCTCCATGCTTACAGTGGCTGCTGCAGTACAGGATTCCTTCAACTCTTTAGCCTGGTCTCGCACTGTTTTCTGCCGTATTTGATAACCAGCTGACATACCACTCCCGGGGGAATCTACTCCTCCAACCTCCACCTTACACCTTTTCATCAAAATTCCACCCAGTATCGGGTAAAAAGAGATCTTTTCTGTGCCTTCAAGCAGGATCTGCCCTGTGTGTGACCATGTGGTAGTCTGTATTAGGGGTATTACGGTACCTAGGTTGAGGCTGTAAGACCACTGGTGTGGGAGGTACCTGGGGCATGAAGATCATTGGTGAAGCCTGCCTGCTGGTTCCGCCCAACAAGGCGGAGTATAAGCGTCTGTGTCTCCCTAGCAGCTGCATTCTGTACCTGCGCTGCTGGGGGAAACATCTAGTCCAATAAAGCCTTCAATTGTCATCCAATCTCGCTTCTGGAGTTAATGATCGAGCATCAGACCACTCACACCATGGTCGCCTCTGGAGGTTACATCTTTCGGGACTTGTGGGAGGAAACCAGAGCACCTGGAGGAAACCCATGCAGACACAGGGAGACCGTGCAGAGTCCGCATAGACAGTGACCTAAGCCGCAAATCGCAACTGGGACCCTGGCGCTGAGAAGCGACAGTGCTAACCACTGTGCTACTGTGCAGCCTATAGACATTTTGGGATGCCCTTTTATGTTGACTGCCAACCTCATTTCATACTCCCTCTTTGCTTCTCTTGTGTTCTTTTTTTTGAACAACGTTGACACATTCGCTTTACCTCACAAGATCTCACTAGAGAGGGTACACTGCAGATTTAGGAGAACATAACCTGACCTGGGCTGCAGAATTTTAGCTTTGAGGAAATATTGGATCAACTGGGATTGTTTTCCTCTGGAAAAGAGGAGGCTGAGGGATTTACAATTCTGAGGGACCTGGAAAGAATGCATTGGAAGGACCTACTTTTCCTTAGCAGACAGGTCAACAACAAGGGAGCATAGGTTTAAAGTAATTGGTGGAAGGATTAGTGGGGAGTTGAGAAGAAATATTTTCACCTCAATAATAGTGGAGCCTGGAACTCATTGCTCAGGATCATAGACGCAGAAATCCACACAACATTTAAAATGTACTTCGATACACACTTGAAGTGCTGTAAGCTACAGGGCTATGGACCAAGAGCTGCAACGTGGTTTAAGGTTGCATAGCTGTTAACCCAGCTGCCCAATAGGCCAAATGGCCCCTTTTATATGCTGTAAGTTTCACGGAATCTTGCGTTCTATGAGCATTCTTAAAACAAGGCATTGAGCCTACATATGTATTCTTTTTTTGAAATGGCTTTGTTGCCTGGCAATATTTCTATTGTGGTTGTTGGATTATTTTCAGAATTTGAAAACAACATTCTCTTTAAATAGGAACAGAGAATGCTGGAAATACTCAGAAGTTCTGGCAGTATCTGTGGAGAGAGGAAGAGAGTTTACATTTCAGGTCAATGAACTGCCGCCTCTACTGTATTCCATCTCTTCCACCAAGGACATTGTTGCAAAGCTTGGGTTGCATGCTCTCTTTATATGTTCAGCCATTCATCAAATTATCATCACCCGGATTGTCTTTTCACACAACTGCCATTGCTTCTTGCCGCCACACTGCACCACCCTTTGAGAGGTACAGGACTGTCCTTATGTCACCACTTGTAATATTGTGCCCCCTGCTGGTGAGTGCAGTCAGTGAACAGCTCAAGCAGCACTTGCTTCATGCAGCAATCATTTAAACCAGCAGTCAGCGCCAACTTAATGTGGTTAATCGCATACCTTGATCCCCAAGCCCAAATTTCAGGGGTTATCCAAATTTAACTCCCAACAGGTGATCATCCTAACCTAACCCACTTGTTGGGCTGACCGATCCTTTGTCCCCTTCACCATCAAGGGACAAAGTTGCTGGGGATATAGTTCGGAAAAGCCAGGTCGTGTGCCAAAGACTGGGAGGGGAGGAGTGTATTGCCAAGGTGAGGCAGAAACTGGGCATCTGGGAGCGACGCTCCCTCTCCATTACGGGTAAGAACCTGGTCATCAGGTGTGAGGTGCTCTCGGTGTTCCTGTAACAGCCTCCCTGAACAGGTGACGGAATGTGGCAACTAGGGGCTTTTCACAGTAACTTCATTGAAGCCTACGTGTGACAATAAGTGATTATTATTATTATTATGTGGCACAGATCTGGCCCATACCCTGATTCCGCACTGCTGCAGTCACCCAAGCTATCTTCAAGTTCATCTAGAGTTCAAAGATGAATTGTGTCTGCAGGGACACCATGTACAAATCTCTGGATAAGGGAGGGAAAAACAGACCAAGCGTTTCCCTCATCCCGATGGCTACCATTTTATTGCGGCTGCATCAAGCTGTATGCAAACACCAAGTGTCACGGCTTATTGAGGTTCTACCTGTCTCCGGTGTTGCGAAGGATGGGCCTGGCCAAGTTGCCTTAGAACGCTCGAAGTAGTTGAACCGTGCCGTATCACCTATCCCTCGTGGAAAACCTTTTCAGAGAAACACATTTGGCCACAAGTCTGTCAAGCAGTCATCTGCACGTAACATCCTCAAGACCATGAGGGAAAAGGAGATGGTGGATCATGTTGATGGTTCCCTGAGCAGACTGTCAAAGTCATTTGGCAGAAATCACTAGAACTTTCAAACAAGCACCAAGACTGAGCTTGGCTGGTGGTGAGAAGACCACTTCCTTTCAAATCCTTCATGTATGCCCAAAGTCTCTGTGGGGGGGGGGGGGGGGGGTTTGTTGAGAGTCATCCAGCACAACTCCTTGACGCAGGGCTCACTGCTCTATGGGCTGCTCCCAGAAAAACAACGAAATGAACATCAACTACTGCTGGAGGGTCATCAACTTGGTGAAAGATGTTCTTATGTCTGCCTAAAATGTGTTGATCTTCCAGCGCAAAATTGTCCTCGACCCAGTGTTGCAGACTGGTATATTCCAAGGTCGAAGACTACGTGCTGAGGGACACTAAAGCTTGGGGCAGCTGCCGCCAAGGTGCAATAGAGAAAGACCACTGTGCAAGGCCTTACAGCCTAACTAGACCGAGAGGCTGATAACTCTCTGACTATAAGCTTAATCCTGACTGTAAATAGTAAGTGCAACTGTACTGAAGCATGTTGGAATGCAACATGATCGATGTCTATAATTTGAACAGCATTGTGCTCTCCTTGAGGGAAATATTGGAATGTACTCTTTACTGTATTTAAGCACCTCAGAGTGGATCTTGATCTCAGCAGAGAATGTGAGTATCATTGCACTTTCCTGTTATGACAATTTGAAATGTTTTTATTCATATGAATAAAGAACATTTTTGCAAAATGTCAGTAACGCGGCAGTTTGCTGATGGGAGCCAATTTATTTACCAATGAATACCCAGGCCTCACAACTGTCAGTGGGAAGTGGCGTGTTATCTGTACTTTTGCAGAAAGCTCACTGTCTACACTTTGCAAGTTTACTCTACCCCACGAGGATGAATATTGCTTATGCTGCCTTCGATTCAACCTTGTGTAAGAAGCAACACAATCAGCAGCAATTTGTAGGTCATAAATCTGTAGCTCAACAGGAGAGGGGACAAGAGCAGTCAGGGGGCCAGCAGAGAAATGCGGCTGACCTGAGGCACTACCCATGAAATAGGGTCCACAGCTGGACTAACCTTTAGGTCTGAGTTCTTGGCATCTCTTCTTTGAGGACTAGCTGCAGTCCCAGCAGCAGCCACCGCTTTTGGCGGCGATTGGCCACGAGACTGCCAGCCATTTATTGGCCCACAGCTCCAGGATATGAAACTTCCTCCCATAAAGTGACAGAACTATCGCCCTGAGCCAATTAATAGCCCAATAGTCATAAAATGGCTGTGGGGCAACTGGGCAAATGGGTGTGGGCTCACCCCTGATTTTTAAGATGGAGGCTTAAAACTCTGGTAAAACTCTGGCCTGGATTTCCTTGTCCATGTTCATTCAGTGGTGTTTAAAGAGGCACAAGATGTCACGTAAAATGGCGGCAGATAAGATGGCAGCGTGATACAAAATACAATATGCCAGGAGTGTTGCTTTTTGAACATGGTTGGGGGATGTTTGTGGAGCCTCCTCCTGCTGTTAGTTGTTCAGTTGTCCACCACAATTCATGACACAATGGGGAAAGACTGCAGAATTTTGCTCTGGTCCACTGGTTGTGGGATTTTTAGCCCTGCCTATCAGATGTTGCTTCTGCTGTTTAGCATGCATGTAGTCATGTGGTGTTGCTTCACCAGGCTGATACCTCATTTTTAGATCTGACCAGTTGAGCTCCTGGTATTTTCAGTAGGTCTTTGGCTTGTTTAGTTCTTTCGCCACCGTCCATGGGCCCAATCTGGCAGATATAGAATCCATACAATCCCTACAGTGCAGAAGAAGGCCTTTGGCGCACAAGTCTGCACAAGCCCTCTGAAAGAGCATCTTACCTAGGCCCACTCCCCTGCTCTATCCCCGTAACCCCACCTAACCTCCACATCTTTGGTCTGTGAGAAGAAACCAAAGCACCCGGAGGAAACCCATGCCAACACATGGAGAATAAGCAAACTCCACACAGTCAATCACCAAGGCCGGGTCCCTGGCATTGTGAGGCAGTAGTGTTCGCCACCGTGCTGCCCCATTCCCACAGAACTGGGTTACCTTGGTCAGAGGTGGTGCTACCAAGTTACTCTTGATGATAGACATTATCTCCCACCCCTGAGTACATTGCTACCCTCAGTGCTTCTTCCAAGTGCTGTTCAACGTGGAGGAGTCAGCTGGTGGGGTGGGATGGGGTGAGTGAAGTAGGTGGTAATCAGCAGGAGGTTTCTTTGTAATCTTTTGACCTGATACGAGGAGCCATCATGGGGTCCAGAGTCACATATATTGCAGGACTCACATTGGCACACTTCCTTATTTTGCTGGAGAGAGGTTGCTGCATAACTGGAGGCAGCCAGGCATAGTTGTAGAAGGAAAGTTATGGTGGCCATTATTGGAAAGGGCATCGATAAGGCATAGCCACTGGCAGGATTAAATATGTGTGTAGCCGCATATTTAATCCTCTTTTTTCACTTCACTCACATCACTACAATCTCTACTGACTCGCAGTCTGAAGTTAGGCCTCCTAGGCTCAGAGTTGCTCAAGGTCGTCCTCGAAGGCCATCAGCAGCCTTCCATCGGTCACGCTGCAACTATAAGGGAAACATCTTGTAGGAGCACGAGCAGAGACAAAGGCAAGTGGCAAACAGACACGGAGGAGATGCACAAGGGTGACTCGGTTATTTTTACATAATCATTATGTCATGAGTGAATTTATAAAATTGGATTGAAATGTGCATTGACCATCAGTTTTTATTTTTGAATTGTTCAGGAGAGGATGATGTGGTGGTGAGTAGTGGAGGAAAATGTAAGAGGCAACAGTCCTTATACCACCTTGCAGGTGAGAACCTGAGGAGCAGAAACGCCAGGAAGAGGAGAAAGGAGTGGTGAAAGGAAGTACAACAGGAAGACAGGAACGGGTAATAGTGTGGTAATGGTGAATGGGGAATTGTGATTCAGGTTACTGGTATCGCTTCTTTGCTGATGGCGAGTCCTGTCAGAAAGGGGATGTATACATTATAGTTGTTCTTCCTGTCGCATTTCCTCCTCCTATTCCATTACCTCCTTCACCACCTCTTCTTCATGTTTTTGCTCCTCAGATCCTCATGGTAGGTGGTGTACAGGTTGTTCCCTCCTAATGGATGAATTGAACAGCAAGTGAGACATCATGCACTGCAAATACCCATTCGGTGAGTACTGCAGGGCTTCTCCAGAGCGGTCCAGGCAATAGTCATGTTGCTTGAGGGTACCGACTGTGTGCTCCATAATGTTCCTAGTGGCAGCATGACTTTAATTGTTAGGCGTGCATGAGTAAACCTTTTTACCAAGTGCTGCACACTTCCTGTGCCTCTGTGTAAGCAGAACAATGGTTTTAAAACTGATATTACAGCTTCCAATAGAGCACCACCTGCTGGCGTCACAAGGAAATGTAACAGCTTAAAGTCAGGGTGTGAATTTGATTCGCGTAGCACCAGCTGCGCCCCCCGCATGCACCAGGAACCTCTGAAGGAACAGTATCCTGATATCACACAGCCCAAGTGTTGACTTCATAATTTGGGCTATGCAGTCTCTGAAAGTACTGTGCAGTGTTTCTGGAGGAGTTGTGGTGATTTCCTGGATTTAGCAGGGAGTGTTTCTGCAACCTCATAGGGAGGACAAACAAGTAAGTAGGTGACCTGTTCACACAAAGGCTGAAACAGTGGCAGGGCCTCTGGGTCGGCAGCACAACCAGGGGATGGGGAAAGGGAAGTTCTGTGTGGTGGTCCCTGACAACTTGGCATGGACCCCTCCATTTTTTTCTGACAGTGACAGAGGCTGTCTGGTCACTTGGTCGAAGCACCCAGCAATGCAGTGTGCATGCTCATCAGAGTTCTCCTCGTGTCCCATCCCCCTCGAGATCTTCAACTGAATCCTAAAAAGCAGAATCCGTCCGCCGCCTCGCCCTCCTCTGTGCTGGGATATGAAGCTCCCCTTTCCCCAGCCTGCCTGCTGCCCATTCGTGCCCGGAGACACAACATGTCCCAATTTAACTTTATATTAAACCCCCAAGGTGTCACGGTCTGAGAATGTGGCTGTGAGTGTCAGATCAACTTGCAGGGCCTCTTCTTTGGGGCTGGGCCAGTTGTGCTTTCTCCTGCTGCTGCTGGGTGTGCTGTGGTTGGGCAGACGACCAGTTCCGGGGAGTCTGAAAGCAGCACATCAGATGGGGTAGTGATTGGGATGGGGAGCAAGAGGTTCATGGCGACACCATCAGCAGCCTGGTCATCATGTCAGACAGCAGAGTGAGGGAATGCTGGGAGTTGAAAAAGAGGCATAAGCCAGGAACATACCATCATCCTCGATGTTCTCAGCGACACTGGATGCCATGGCCTCTGTTGTAGCTGGTCACATGATGCAGAGAGCCATCTCCTCAATGCATCATTGTAAAATTTTCCATTTGCCACGCAAGGCATCCCTGGTGACTTTGAATGAGACTGGCAATTTAGAGACAGTTTAAGCATATAAAGGACTTTCATGGCCAGAGGAACAAGAGGAGACTTTAACCTTTTAATTCTGGGCTATCTCTGAGATCAGTTTGCAGGTGAAAAAACTGAGCTACGGCAACAACCACCTTTACCTGCCTTTATTTATCGAATTCTCACATGTGGTCCAAATTTTGAGGGGAATTTTAACTTTCAACACAGGTGCGTATAAAATTTTAACAATCTCATACCTGAACCCAATCTGCCCTATTTTAGTATTAATTAAAGATTGTAGGCTGGACAACCAACCCACTCCAAAGAGTTGGGTCACTTGCTTAAATATTTTAATAAGGTTGTGAGGGCCATATTGTAGCTCCACTGTACATTTGAATGAATGAATGAAGTCGCTTATTGTCACAAGTAGGCTTCAAATGAAGTTACTGTGAAAAGCCCCTAGTCGCCACATTCTGGCGCCTGTTCGGGGAGGCTGGTACGGGCATTTGATGCTGTTGGTTGAGATTTCTGATGTTTGGAAACTGACTAGCTGAAAGGAGATGGAGATTGCGGAATGCAAGAGGCAAGTGCCTTTCCCAGCACTGCTTGTGGGCCAGGAGGAGCAAGACAAAACCCTCCCCCAAGTTTTTTCCTGAAAATATTTTTATTCAAATTTTAACATTTTAACAATCACTCAACGCAACATTTCCAACTGAAATAATCCCAAAGCAACCCCACAATCCCATCCCCCTCTCCCCTAACCGTGAGCGACAACTAGCTCTCCAAAATGTAATATAAACAGACCCCATCTATTGTGGAACCCCTCACTCGTCCCCCTCAAGGCGAATTTCACCTTTTCCAAACACAGGAATTCCATTAAATCCCCCGCCACGCCGAGACAGAGGGAGAAGAAGCTGACCTCAACCCCAGTTTAATGCCTGTGGGCAATCAATGAGGCAATGAGTTACTTGTGTCAGTGTTCTTTGTGGCATCCGCTATTTCATTGAGCATGCCATCTCTGATTCCTCGGCGCTCCCCGTCTGGAGTCATGTCCGGTTCACATCTGCCCTCGGACCTGTTCTGCAATTCCGACACCCCGAATATTGCCCCCATGGGATTGGGTCCAAGTTCACATGTAAGATCGGCAACATGGTACTGAAGAATGACCCCCAAAACTTCCCCAACTTTGGACAGGACCAGAATATGCAAATGATTGGCTGGGCCTCTCCCGCACCGCTCACACACTTCCGCCATCCCTTCAAACAATCGGCTCTAAAGTGGGTATTGTATGAATTTGGGGAGAAGGCTAGTTGCCTTTTTGTTTATCAGTTCAGGCGGCAGGAAGCTGCTAGGGAGATTTTGCAGGTACGGGAGCTGGGGTGGGTGAGTTGGTCTCCACCCCAGAACTGGGCTTTGTACGTCAGAGTCACCAGCGGATGAGCAGGGATGGCAGTGTTCTTGGACGGTTTGGAGTTCCCCCAGGTTGGGGAGGGTTTGCGGGAGGAGTTGGAGGCACTGCTGGGGTTGGAGGAGGTTGCACGGCTTTAGGAAAGATGCAGACGGGGAAGACGCCGGGCCAGACGGGTTCCAGGTAGAATTTTCGAAGATGTTCGCAGATCAGTTGGCCCGGTTGGTGTTTAATGATTCACTGGCATGGGGTTCTTTCCCAGGGACATTGGGATAAGCATCCAATTCCCTCCTTCAGAAGAAGGATAAAGACCCCACAGAATGTGGGTCGTACAGCCTGATTTCGCTGCTCAATGTGGATGCGAAACTTATGGCTAGGGTCTTAGTGTTGAGGTTGGAGCCCTGTCTCCTGGAGGTAGTGGGGAAAGATCAGACAGGCTTTGCAAAGGGCAGAAAACTGTTGTCCAATGTGAGACGGTTACTCAACGTAGTTCTTACACCGGTGGTGGGCCAGAGCTGGAGATAGAAGTGCATCTGGACACAGAAAAGGCATTTGATAGGGTTGAGTGGAGCTATCGTTTTGCAGTTCTGGAGAAGTTTGGGCTGGGTCCTGGGTTTGGCAGTGGGTGCTGCTGTTATGTGAAGCTCCATCTGCTAGTGTGTGCACTAACACCACGAGATCTATGTCGTTTAGGCTGCATAGGAGGATGAGGCAGGAGTGTCCTGTGCCTCATCTTTTGTTTGCGTTGGCGATTGAGCCATTGGCTATTACTCTGAAGGCCTTGGACAAGTGGAGAGGAATTGTGAAGGATGGAGTAGAACACAGGGTGTCACTATATGCGGATATACTTATGCTCTACGTAAGGGATCCGGGGCCAATTATGGGGGATATTTTTGGGTATATTGAAAAGGCTTGGCTCCTTTTCGGGATACAAACTAAACATTGGGAAGAGTGAGTATTTTGTGGTTAGCCTTTCGGGGGGGAAGAGCTGGGTTGGAGGGGTTGACATTCCATCTGGCTAGGACTAGTTTCCGGTCTGGTGATTTGGGATTGGGCGTGGCTTCGCAAATTGGACGAGCCTGGTGAGCAGAATCAGGGCGGAGCTACAGAGGTAGGACAGCCTTCCGTTGCTGCTGGCGGTCCGGGTTCTATCCATTAAGATAGAATATCTTGCCGCAATTTGTTCTTTTATTTCAATGCCTCCCAATTTTTCAGTTGTTTTTTTAGGGGGATGGAGCGGCTCATATTGAGCTTCATATGTGTGAGGAGAACTCCGATTTGGAGGGGGGGGTCCTACAGATGGATAGGCAGACGGGGGTTGTTGGCACTACTGATTTTTATGTTTCATTATTGGGCGGTCAATGCAGAGCAGTTGTTGGAGTGGTGTGGGCACCAGGAAATTATTTGGGTGCGGATGAGTTGGGGGTCGTGCAAAGGGTCTAGTTTGCAAAGCACTGGTGACAGCGCCGCTGCCGTTTGCTCCAGCGAAATACTCTTCGAACCCAGTGGTTGTCTTGACATGAAATATGGTGGCAACTCCGTCAGCATTTTAAGTTGAGGGCCGTGTCAAAGTGGGTCCCTATCATTTGTTTGAGCCGGTGAAATTGGATGCCACATTTGGGGGTGAAAAGGTAAGGGGCTGGAGAGGATGAGGGATTTGTTTCTGGAGGGGTGGTTTGCCAGGTTGGAGGAGTTGAAGGAGAAAGCAAGATTTGGGGGTCGGATATGTTCAGGTACTTTCTATTTTTTTTCATAAACAATTTTATTGAGGTATTTTTGGCATATAAAACAATGACATTGTATAGTACTGTCCAAAAAGAAAAGCAAATAACGCATAATACAAACCACAACTCCATTCTTGCAAGGACCTGCCTAAACCACCCCCTACTCTACTCTTTCCTACCCCCCCCCCCCTCCCCCTGCTGACGATTAATTCTCCGCGAAGAAGTCAATGAATGGCTGCCACCTCCGGGCGAACCCCGATAGTGAACCTCTCAAGGCGAACTTAACTTTCTCTAGACCGACAAAGCTCGCCATGTCCGATAGCCATACTTCAGTCTTCGGGGGCTTTGAGTCCCTCCATGCCAACAGTATTCATCGCCAGGCTACCAGGGAAGCAAAGGGCAAGACATCGGCCTCCTCCTCCTGGACTCCCGGGTCCTCCGACACCCCAAAGATTGCCATCTCAGGACTCATTACCACCCCAGTTTTCAAAACCCGGTACATGATGTCCACGAATCCCTGCCAGTACCCTCTGAGTCTAGGGCACGACCAGAACATGTGCTCGTGATTAGCCGACCCACCGGCGCATCTGACACACTTGTCTTCCAGCCCAAAGTATTTACTCATCCGGGTGACCTTCATGTGGGCCCGGTGCATGACCTTAAACTGGATCAGACTGAGCCTGGCGCATGGTGCGGTCGTGTTTACTCTGCTCAGAGCTTCTGCCCAAATACCGTCCTCCATCTTCCACCTGAGCTCCTCCTCCCACTTAAGCTTCAGGTCCTCAGCCTGTGTATCCTCTGCTCCCATTAGTTCTTTGTAAATATCTGAGACTCTACCCTCACCTACCTCTCCCCTCGATACTACCCTGTCCTGCCTCCCCTTTGGCGGGAGGCGTGGGAAGGACGGCACCAGCCTGCGCACGAAATTCCGCACCTGTAAGTATCTAAAGTCATTCCCTCCTGCCAGCCCAAACGTCTCCTCCAACGCCCTCATGCTCGGGAAGCTCCCTTCTAAGAACAGATCACCCACCCTCGCAATCCCCGCCCTCCACCACAGTCGATACCCGCCGTCCATGTTCCCCGGGGCAAATCGGCGATTGCCTCCGATTGGGGTCCACATTGATGCTCTCACTTCATCTATGTGCCTCCTCTACTGGCCCCAGATCCGAAGAGCCGCTACCACTATAGCGCTGGTGGAGTACCGAGCCGGTGGGAGCAGCAGAGGTGCCGTGACCACGGCTGCCAAACTGGTGCCCCTGCACGAAGCAGCCTCCAGTTCAGGTACTTTCATGTCCGGGACTTTGTTCCAACATTCCTGGTAGCGCCTCCATCCACTTTATTGGAGAGAATTCCTTCATGCGTGGGGTTGGAAGAGGTCAGCACGTCTGGGATAAATAGTTGGATCTTGGGGAAAAGCAGGTTTCGGTGGAAGGGGTGAAGACCAGGTGGGAGAAGGAGCTAGGACCCATTTTGGAGGAGGAGATGTGGAATGAGTCCCCGCGTAAGGTGAATGGTTCGTCATTTTGTGCGAGGGTGAGCTTGATCCAGCTCAAGGTGGTGTTTAGGGTGCACATCACCAAGGCTAGGATGAGTCAATATTTTTCAGAGGTCAATAGGTGCGAGCGGTGTTCGAGAGGGCCTGCGAACCATACGCACATGTTCTGGTGCTGTTCCAAATTGGTGAGTTTTTGGGGGTATCTTTTCTGCACCATATCGGCAATCCTGAATGTTGATTTAGAGCCCTATCCGTCAGTGGCTATATTTCGGGTGTCAGACCAGCTGGAGTTAAGGTTAGGTGGGGGGCTGGATGCCCTGGCACTTGCCTTGTTGATGCTAGGAGACAAATTCTAATGAGCTGGTGACAGACGATGCCACCTAGTACCTCAGCGTGGCGAGGTGATTCTCTGTACCTTGAGAATGTCAAGTTCACTATGAGGGGGTCGATTGATGGGTTCTACCATAGATGGCGACCATTGATATTACACATTAAGGAATTAGTCACTGCTTGCTGTTAGTGGGGGGAGATGAGTTGATTGAGTTGTATTGTCGTTGGGGGATATTGTTACAGTTGTCGATTGGAATTTATTCTTTTGTTGCTAAATGTGTTAGTTTTGATTTTGCTTTGTAAAGTTTTGATATAAAATATTAAAAGTCCAATAAAAATATTCTCCAAAAAGTAAGACAATGAGTCAATTTACAACTTCTAAGGACAGCAAGGTGGTGCAGTGGTTAGCATTGCCCCTTAATTGGAAAAATTGAATTGGGTACTCTAAATTTATATTTAAATTTTTTTTTAAATTACATCTTCTGAAGGAAATGTTCCTCTTTTCGCTCAGCTCTGACACTATTTCAATGTTGCGACAAAAGGGCCCCTCAGTCCATCCATGGGCTCCTCCCACATTGTTCCAGACCCTTCCTATAAAAATCATTTTCCAGTTTTGATCTTAAACTGGAAAAAGATTTTGAGGCTTCCAGATGGTAGAGCTGCACCTGTCCATGTGCGGGGTCCCCCAATCTTTCTGGAACCCTAGTGTGCAGGTAGAGCTCCCTCCAGTTATTCTCCAGCCTCCCCTGTAACCCAGGATCCCATTGTCATTGTGATGGACATTCCAGCCCTCCCACCTGAACCCATCACTGTTGATGTGTGGGTCCAATCACTTGGAACCAGGTACAGGGTCCGCCCCGAAAGGCGGGAAGCCCCTGGGAACTATAAGAATTAAGCCCCAAGTTCAAATCGTTCTTCTTGACTGGGTCACTCAGCAACGCGAACCAACCCTTGACAGTGACCGGTTCAGCCGCCGCCGATATCCAGTAAGTCTTACTTCAACGCTCGCTACGAGATAGGCGCTCCTAGCTACCAATCTGTACCAACTTCGAATCCCGCAGGCTCAGAACCCGAACGAAAGGCCATTAGTTTCCCTGACCTGGTGGGCCAGTTCCAAGTTAAGTATTGGCCTGTTAGCTGTAGAAGTAGCTTAGCCGTAGAATTTGTACATGAGTAGTGATTACGGTGTATAATAAATGTGCTTTGATTTAAATCTTATTAAGCGGTGTATTGGATTATTGATCAGTACTTGGACTTGAACCACGTGGCGGTATCATAAAGATACCTGGCGACTCAAGAGCAAAGGCAATAAAACAGAGCAATTAAACTAAGGCAAAAAAGTTAGCAACATTATTTGGCGACATCCTGACGGGACCCGATCTAGAAGTGGAAAACCACTCCGGGAGAACCCAGAATTTGAATTAGAGATCTAATTGGAAACAGAAAACCACAAGTGTTCAAGCAGTTCTGATCAATACTCATAATTCGGAAGTGTGTGTATGCATATGTAACTAACAGGGCGATAAGGTAAAACTGATAGATTTTTTTGTTGCAACAAAACTGTCGGAAGTTTGTCTATCAGAAAGTAGCGAAAGCCGTACCCGTATTTACAGCACCGCATTAGCTCCCCTGTTCCAAATTTAAATGAAGCAAGCGGATAGGGAAGATGGCCATGCAGGCAATGCAGCGCCTCATGAACCCTGAGGAATTTGCGGTCGCAGCGACCAGCAGCAGTAGAGTGGGACAATGTCCCATTTGGGAGAAAGAGATCAGGAAATATCTCAAAGGGAAATGGTGGCCCCTTTGGAATGAATTCTGTGATAACAAGGAATCAGGTCCCGGGAGTATAGGACATACTTGGTGGGAGAACCTGAGCGAGATCCACAAAAATAGCTTAGGGAAAGCTCGCAAGCCGATGGCAATCGTGTCCCGGTTGGCACAATTGCGAGGCACAGAGGAGGTTGTTAGGACACTCCGGAAAGAAGTAGGGGGCATACATCGGATGAGTAAGGTCTATGTAAGCGAGGTAGAAAAGGAGAATTTAGACTTGAGAAGGAAATTGGCAGCAAAAGATGGAGAGGTGGATGACGCCAAAAGGGCTCACCAGTCTTGTCTGGCGCACTTAAACAGCTTCCAGTCTCAATACGAAAAGGCCTATCAGGACACGCAACGTGCAGTCCTGGGACAAGAAGAAACGGAAAAACAGGTAGGGGCATTACAAAAACAGTGTAGTGACCTCAAGGCAGCATTGAGAGCACTCCATGCTGCCACCACAGAACAAAGACAAAGCACATTAGACCACGCAAAGTGCCGGAAGCAGATTGGAGAGCTACAATCACTGCTTTCTGTTCAGAAAGGTTTCCAGGAAACCTTTGGAGAAAGATTAGATCAGGAAGACGGCCTTGATTGGGAAGAATTGAATGAAACAGCGCAGAGATATGTTCAGGGAACATGTGCGCAGGGAAAGCCACAAAGGAGAAAAGCACCCCAACCCCCCACACAGCATAGTTCAAGCACCAATGAACCCAGTAACCACCCACCGCACAGCCACATCAGACGATGCAGAATTTCGATATTCCACCCCCTTAACAGTGACCCAATTACGGGACGCGTGCGATAAGATCACACCGTTCCTCCCCACCTCAGACCCCCACCATTTCTTTGCCACAGTTAAGCATCAAGCGACCATGTACGGCCTGGATGAGCGAGAGCATGTAAAGCTCACCATTTTAAGTTTATACCCTTCAGTAGCAGCAGCCCTTTCCGACCCACAGAATGTAGGAGGAGGCACCCTTGCAGAAATGATCCTGGATGCGATCGGGTATAACCGGGGTGACCCCGTAGATGGCCTCAACAAATGTAGACAAAAGAAATCCGAGCACCCCACAGCGTTTGGCGGACGCCTGTGGATTCACTTTGCAGCAGTCTTTGGAGACTTAGACCGTGCCCATTTGTCCCCAGACAACATGGCCAAATGGACCCGCACCCTTATCTCCCATGCCACAGAAACAGGACAGAAAGCTTGCGCGAGTTATGATCCCTCAGAGGAGGCCCAAAACGAGAAGTGAGTAGTGAAAAGATTGTCCCGCACTTGGGAGCAATCTGTTCAAAGTAAACCCACAGTCCAGAATACCAAGGAAAAGCAGGCCGCGCAGATATGCAGGCAGTAAAAACACACCAGAACCCCACATGGGTGAATGAGGGAAAGAACAGCTCCCCACCCAAGTCACAGGAGTGTTACAACTGCGGACACTTGGGACACTTCGCAAGAGAGTGCAATGCCCCTAAAAAGCCACAGAGAGCCCAGCAGACGGGCACTCTGATTAAGAAAAAGACAGAGCCCATTCATAGCGTTAGCGCCCGTTCGGATCAGACGGACCTGACCGGAACGGACTGACTGTGTACGGGCTCCCCCAGTTGGGTCGGCGACACCCTTTGGGATAGGTCCGGATGACCGGTAGTTGCAGCAAAAATTCGGGGACAGCCCATCGAATTTCTCTGGGACACAGGAGGGTCCCGCACCACAATAAATTCCTCCACCCTGTTTCAAAAAGACACGTGGCCCACTACAGCCACCATCACCCTCAGCAGCTTTACAGGCCACTCACAGCAGGGTCACATCACAGCCCCTGTACCCATTTAAATCGGTAACATCACCACCAAGCACCCCGTAGTTTTAGTTGACCTGCCCCACACAGCAGAACACATTGATGAAATCAATTCCCATAACCTTTCATTCGATCTAATCAACCATTGTGTCTGGAAGATGGCAAAATCCGCAAGAGCCCCCGCAACGCTCAACATAGGAGAGTACATGAACAAAATTAGCGCCGTAGGCGAATTTTGGTTCAACCCGACCACGCTTAGTACGGACAAGCAGGTTAGGGCAGTCCTGCAAAAGAACAGGGCAGCATTCGTGACCCACAAGCACGACTGTGGCCGGATGACTGGCTCCATACAAGTAACAGGACCTGACCCTCGACCCCAAAAACAGTATGGATTTCACCAAGAGGCAGAGGGAGAAATCTCCAAGGTAATAGAAAGCTTATTAGAGCAGGGCGTACTTAGATCAGTAGCCTCCACTAATAATGCCCCGATTTGGCCCCGATTTGGAGAAAGCCCGATGGATCACGGCGACTGACCATCGATTACCGGGAACTCAATAAAGTCATCCCGCAGCAGCCCCCACCGTTGCAACAAGTCCCGAGACCATGCTCAAGCAGGGGCTCAATTCCTGATTCTTTACGGTTTTGGACGTCAGTAATGGATTCTGGTCCATTCCATTGGCAAAGGCGTGCCAGTACAAATTTGCCTTCACCTTTAAAGCACAGCAGTACACATGGACATTCCTGCCACAAGGCTGCCACAACTCCCACTCCATTTTCCATCGACAGCTGGCAAATGGTTTAGCCAACTTTTCTCGCCCAGAATGTCTGGTTCAGTACGTAGACAACCTACTACTGCAGGCAGACACCAAGAAAGAGCACATTGAGCTTCTGTCCGAACTCCTGGAACTATTACACTCAATTGGTTGTAAAGTCAACCCCAAAAAGGCCCAGATTTTGGAAGAAAAAGTGATATATTTGGGAACAATTATCACACACGGGAAACACGAGATCGAGCATAAAAGGATTGACTCGATTGCTAAATTGCCCCTTCCCCAGAACGTTTCAGCCCTCCAGTCGTTTTAGGACTGGTTGGCTACTGCCGAAACCACATTGACGGTTTCGCCAGCAAGGCAGCACCCCTCTCAGACCTCCTAAAGAAAGGAGCACCCTGGGAATGGCTTCCGCAGCATACGGATGCTGTGGACTCTTTAAAACAGGCACTCATAGAAGCCCCCACATTACAAGTTCCAGACCCGCTTTCCCCTTACGCCATAGAGGTCGCGACCACAGACTGCACCCTTTCAGCCGTGCTCCTCCAGGAATGGCACGACCAGTTAAGGCCCGTAGCTTAAGCCTCCAGAATTTTAGATGCTGTGGAGCAGGGATTTTCAGCCTGTGAGAGGCACCTGCTCGCAGTATTCTGGGCAGGCCAGTATTTTTCGTACATTACCGGACTGAACCCCATCACAATTCTCACCGAACACACCCCCACGCAACTTTTACTGTACGGACGACTCAAGGGCGGTACAGTCAGCCAGATTAGAGCAGCGAGATGGACCCTTCTCTTGCAGGGACGGGACATCACTGTGAAACGGACAAAAATGCACACCTATTTAGCCGACAACTTACAGTACCCCGGAACCCCCCATGAATGTGAGATTATCTCTCCACACCACAACACAGGCCCCTTTATCGCGAAAACACCCCCCAGAAAGATAGGTAGTTCAACCCAGAGCCCCCAGCACACGGACACGTGTGAGCCCATAAAGATCTATGTGGATGGATCTTCCACAGTCTTGGATGGGTAGCGCACAACAGGTTGCGGTATCTATGTCGAGGACGTGCAGGGACGCGCCCTCGAGGAAATATCGCTAAAACATATAGTTGAACACCCTGATTCCTTCCCCAGCCCAGCAGACATATACTCAGACAGCCTCTACATCTGCAACAGCCTCACGGAATTTCTGCCCCTGTGGAAAGCAAGAGGATTTGTTTCCGCAGACGGAAGACCCCTCCCCTCAGCCCCATTGCTCTGTCATATTTTACAGAGAGCCCAGAACAGGACTTATGGGCTAATCAAAGTTCGCAGTAACCACCGTTCCTCCCCCCCTGGAAATGTGAAAGCCGACGCAATGGCTAAAGCAGGTTCCAGGCATGGATACTTTTGGACACCTCCCGAAAGCGCAGCAGTGAGTGTAGTTCAGGTCTCACAGACAAAGATCGAGGATCTAGTCGAGGCCCAGAAGCAGGACAGATATCTCAGGGAGATTGTAAAAGGAAAATATCCAGCTCCCTATGAGAGGTTTAGAAATGCACTGACCACACATGACGGTGTGGTGTTAAAAGACACCCTTTATGTGGTTCCTGAACAGGACAGGAATCAACTGATTTGCTTGTTCCGTGACGGTCATGGACATCAGGGAATCGATCCCACTACAGCCCATCTCAAGCAGCTTTGTTGGTGGCCGAATTTAAAGGATGATGTAAATCATTACATCGAGAATTGTCTTATCTGCGCCCAGAATAATCCGGACAGATATGCCAAAAAGGCTCAACTCAGCCACACCCGACCCGTTAATGGCCCCTGGACTAACCTCCAGATTGATTTTATAGGACCATTGCTCCCTTGCAGGAATGGCTATAAATATGTACTTGTGGTAATTGACACATTTACAAAATGGGTGGAAGCATTCCCAGCCCGCACAAACACTGCAAAAACCACAGCCACGATTTTGACCCACCACAACTTTACAAGATCGGGACTCCCCCACAGCATTGAATCCGACCAAGGCTCCCATTTTACGGGATGTGTCATGCAGAACGTCCTCACGATATTTGGCATCACCCAAAAATTCCACAAAGCATATCACCCACAGTCGAGTGGTATCGTGGAGCGCATGAATCGGACCCTAAAATCCACCCTCAGAAAAATGGTCCAGCAGAACAACACCACTTGGGACTCAGTTCTCCCTTTTGCGCTGATCTTTTTGCGTAACACAATTTCTACTTCCAAAGGTTACACCCCACACACCCTCATGACCGGACGCCCCATGAAAGGCACAGAATATTTGTAAGGGTTGGACTTGACCAACCCCGAAGTGACGGTTCTCACACACGAGAAAGCAGTAGAACAATTAGTGGAAAATGTTAAAACGGCTCAACTAGCAGCTGCAGTAAAAGTGGGCACCAGAAAGAAACAGAGCAAGGCCTGTTTCGACAAGACAGTGCATGCGACTGAGTACAGTATAGGACGGCAAGTTATGCTCTCTGTATATAACCCCAGCACATTCCTGTCACCAAAATACTCGGGTCCGTATTCCATTGCGGATAAAGTAAGCCCTTCCGTATATAAAATAAAGTACCCCAACGGTAAGACCGCGTGGTTCCATATAAACCAGCTGAAGGCATATGGAACACAGTCGAACCACGCACACCACGTCATGCTCGACGCAGCACACCACACCCCGCCCACAGCCAACGTAACCCTACCAACCTCCACCACATCCAGCCCAGCCAAGGACTCGGCCTCGACTCCACCCCCGAAATATACACTCCGCCTCGGAACGCCCACAGACTGCAGCAGCAGAGACAGCGACTGTGACTCGGACGATAGCCACAGCACGCCTCCCTACTATCCCCATGCAACAGGACCCACACCCAGCGATTCTGACTACGATCCAAGTGATCCCTTCATGATCACTTTCCTAAATAAACCCCACCACCGACCACCGAACTACACTGACGACCCCGATTTTGTCCCCACACAGCTAGACACCAATTACTGGCACCGAGATAACTCGTTCAGACTCGTCCGCAACGACGAGAGCGACCCCACCTCACACCATGCAGCCCTTTCAGCCCTGATACACTCAAGAGTGTGGCACCCGGGAGAAGATGACGACCTTGGATCTGACTCCCAAACCGAGAACCCCTTTGCGACCCTGTTCGCAACCGAGAACTGAGGTGTCCAGATGGTGTTTCAAAAGGAGCCGCTTGGGAGAAGTGTTGTCCTTTCTGATGGAACCTGCAGAATGTTTTATGTTGTTTGTAAGTTTGTTAAATGTTGTATGTCTGACAGGAGAATTTTTTTCTCACTGCCCCACGCCTATTCGGCCGAAACCTCTGAGGACTTGCCTACAGAGACTCACCATTGCCAGACACTAGTTCAGCAGAAACCTCTGAGAGCTTGTCTGCAGAGACTGGTTAAGGAACCACTCGCTCGTTCATAACTGCCCTTCTGGGTCAAAGGTAGAACCACTACGGCAGCCCAACCACGATGACTACATTTTTTGCCCTTCCTTGTCGGTTGCTCAGGCAGTGGAGAAACGGCTTGGGACCCGCCCTGCCTGGGATCCCCCCTCTGGTCAACTACGCTCGGGTAGGAGAGACACGGCATTGGTAGCTGTCCTACCCGGGGACTCCATCCAACTCTTACCTGTCGCGGCCCATACGCACCTCATTTTGGAAATTTTAGTTCAAAAAGTTTTGTTTTGTTTAGGTAACCGTTAGGTTGCCAACCACATGCTATTTACATCCTGAAACATTTGGATGGTAAATTGTACAGTTTGCGAGACGGCTCGCACTGTTCATTATTGGGAAGTGTGGCTTTTTTTGAAAAAAAAATGAGGGAGTCACACATAGTGACCAATTATAAAGGGAGTAATTGGCACTACAGGACAGACACACTGTCGTACGAGATATTAAACAAAGATAGTTACAGACACTATGCTTGTTTCCACAGAACTCCAGAAGCTCCAGGACCGGAGAAGAGAAGAAAGAAAAGGAAAGAGAAGAGCCATGAGGACTTCCTTCACATGGATCAGCATCATGTTTATGGACATTTGGTTGCGCGTGAACGCGAACCCCATGACTTCAAGCCCCCCAGCCGTTAATGTTTCACTTTCCCGCAGTACCCAGAGCCCAGTCACCAGCGACACCACATCATCTTGGTGTGCCAGGTTTATAACCTGGTACTCTCTGTCCTATGTAATAGAAAGATTACTGGTATTAGCGATACTCTGCTGCATAGTGCAGACTATGCGTCTACGGAAATGGAGAAGGAGAGCCTACCGCGCTCGAACCCCGGTATATAGGATCATATCCCCTATTTTCGGATACGACCAGACCCCCGACCCCCGCGATCTATAATAAAGTGCATTCACTTGCGTTTATTGTAAATAAAGAAATGTAAAGAACTGTTTATGAGCAAACTGTATGATCCTGAGCTTGACTGCCAAGCCAGGAAGACTGATGTATAAAATGCTATGATTTTGTTTGTATGGTTGAGGAAGTTAGGATGATGAAATGTTTAAGTGAGTGTAGTGTATTAAGAATAGTTAGAGGTTCCAAGTTTATTGTTTTGTAATGCATGTCCCTGTTTGACATAGCACCCTTAGAATTGTTAGTTAAAAATTTTTTGCATAGCTATGGTCAGTGCAGAGGCCATGAAGGAAGTGTCCCCCCCAGGTCAGGGAATGGAAAGCAACATAGTTATGTGATCCTTCGCGCTTCGCGTTAGGATCGCAAGGAGGAAATGTAGCCAGTTAAAATGGCTAACTCCCGATTTAAAATGGCTAACTCCCAATTTAAAATGGCGAATGGCAAAGGCTGATGGGAAAGTCAGCCAACAGGACACAAACGAGCAGCTGCAGGTTGAGTGTGTATTTACCTCTGGAAAGGCCAGACAAGATCGATACCAGCAACCATCAGCATAACAAAACACCAGCCATCTGCATATTAATGAGCAATCCCCGGGAACAATGAGCAACATTTAGACACATAAAGCAAAATCAGACTCTTTGGCGCCAGCAGAAGCCGACACAATGGGAGGTGAACGTCCACCTCAGGACTGTCCATCGATCAGGGAACCGCTCCAGCATTGGAGAAAATCGAACCAAGTGATTGGGACAAAGTCCAATCACTTGGAACCAGGTACAGGGTCCGCCCCGAAAGGCGCGAAGCCCCTGGGGACTATAAGAATTAAGCCCCAAGTTCAAATTGTTCTTCTTGACCGGGTCACTCAGCAACGCGAACCAACCCTTGTCAGTGACCGGTTCAGCCGCCGCCGATATCCAGTAAGTCTTACTTCAACACTCGCTACGAGATAGGCGCTCCTAGCTACCAATCTGTACCAACTTCGAATCCCGCAGGCTCAGAACCCGAACGAAAGGCCATTTGTTTCCCTGACCTGGTGGGCCAGTTCCAAGTTAAATATTGGCCTGTTAGCTGTAGAAGTAGCTTAGACGTAGAATTTGTACATGAGTAGTGATTACGGTGTATAATAAATGCACTTTAATTTAAATCTTACTAAGCGGTGTATTGGATTATTGATCAGTACTTGGACTTGAACCACGTGGCGGTATCATAAAGATACCTGGCGACTCAAGAGCAATGGTGATAAAACAGAGCAATTAAACTAAGGCAAAATTTAGCAACACCTCAAAACCTTACCCCTCGCACCTTAAACCTATGCCCCCTAGTAATTGACCCCTCTACCCTGGGAAAAAGTCTCTGACTATCCACTCTGTCTATGCCCCTCATAATTTTGTAGACCTCTATCAAGTCGCCCCCCAACCTTCGACGTTCCAGTGAGAACAAACCGAGTTTATTCAACCTCTCCTCATAGCTAATGCCCTCCATACCAGGCAACATCCTGGTAAATCTCTTCTGCGCCCTCTCCAAAGCCTCCACATCCTTCTGGTAGTGTGGCGACCAGAATTGAATACTATACTCCAAGTGTGGCCTAACTATGGTTCTATACAGCTGCAACATGACTTGCCAATTTTTATACTCAATGCCCCGGCCAATGAAGTCAAGCATGCCGTATGCCTTCTTGACTACCTTCTACACCTGTGTTGCCACTTTCAGTGACCTGTGGACCTGTACACCTAGATCTCTCTGACTGTCAATACTCGGATTCTACCATTCACTGTATATTCCCTACCTGTATTAGACCTTCCAACATGCATTACCTCACATTTGTCCGGATTAAACTCCATCTGCCATCTCTCCGCCCAAGTCTCGAAACAATCTAAATCCTGCTGTATCCTCTGACAGTCCTCATCGTTATCCGCCATTCCACCAACCTTTGTGTCATCTGCAAACTTACTAATCAGACCAATTTCATTTTCCTCCAAATCATTTATACCAATCTGCTATGAGGGACCTTGTCAAAGGCCTTACTGAAGTCCATAGAGACAACATCCACTGCCCTAGCTGCATCAATCATCTTTGTGACCTCCTCGAAAAACTCTACCAAGTTAGTGAGACATGACCTCCCCTTCACAAAACCGTGCTGTCTCTCGCTAATACATCCACTTGCTTCCAAATGGGAGTAGATTCTGTCTCGAAGAATTCTCTCCAGTAGTTTCCCTACCACTGACGTAAGGCTCACCGGCCTGTAGTTCCCTGCATTATCCTTGCTACCCTTCTTGAACATAGTAACAACATTGGCTATTCTCCAGCCCTCCGGGACATCACTGAAGACAGTGAGGATCCAAAGATTTCTCTCAAAGCCTCAGCAATTCCTTCTCTTGCCTCCTTCAGTATTCTGGGGTAGATCCCATCAGGCTCCGGGGACTTATCCACCTTAATATTTTTCAAGACACCCAACACCTCGTCTTTTTGGATCTCAATGTGACCCGGGTTATCGACACACCCTTTTCCAGACTAAACATCAACCAATTCCTTCTCTTTGGTGAATACTGATGCAAAGTATTCATTTAGTACCTCGCCCATTTCCTCGGGCTCCGCACATAGATTTCCTTGCCTATCCTTCAGTGGGTCAACCCGTTCCCTGGCTACCCTCTTGCTTTTTATGTACGTGTAAAAAGCCTTGGGATTTTCCTTAACCCTATTTGCCAATGACTTTTCGTGACCCCTTTTAGCCCTCCTGACTTCTTGCTTAAGTTCCTTCCTACTTTCCTTATATTCCACACAGGCTTTGTCTGTTCCTAGCCTTCTAGCCCTGACAAATGCCTCCTTTTTCTTTTCGACAAGGCCGACAATATCTCACGTTATCCAGGGTTCCCGAAATTTGCCACATTTATCCTTCTTCCTCACATGAACGTGCCGATCCTAAATATCTTTCAACTGACATTTGAAAGCCTCCCACATGTCAGATAGAACATAGAACATAGAACATTACAGCGCAGTACAGGCCCTTCGGCCCTCAATGTTGCGCCGACCTGTGAAACCACTTGAAAGCCCATCTGCACTATTCCCTTATCGTCCATATGTCTATCCAATGACCATTTGAATGCCCTTAGTGTTGGCGAGTCCACTACTGTTGCAGGCAGGGCATTCCACGCCCTTACTACTCTCTGAGTAAAGAACCTACCTATGACATCTGTCCTACATCTATCTCCCCTCAACTTATAGCTATGTCCCCTCCTGCTAGACATCACCAACCGAGGAAAAAAGCTCTCACTGTCCACCCTATCCAAACCTCTGATCATCTTGTATGCCTCAATTAAGTCACCTCTTAACCTTCTTCTCTCTAACGAAAGCAGCCTCAAGTCCCTCAGCCTTTCCTCATAAGATCTTCCCTCCATACCAGGCAACATTCTGGTAAATCTCCTCTGCACCCTTTCCAATGCTTCCACATCCTTCCTATAATGCGGCAACCAGAATTGCATGCAATACTCCAAATGCGGCCGCACCAGAGTTTTGTACAGTTGCAACATGACCTCATGGCTCCGAAACTCATTCCCTCTACCAATAAAAGCTAACACACCGTACGCCTTCTTAACAACCCTCTCAACCTGGATGGCAACTTTCAGGGATTTATGTACATGGACACCGAGATCTCTCTGCTCATCTACACTGCCAAGAATCTTACCATTAGCCCAGTACTCTGTCTTTCTGTTATTCCTTCCAAAATGAATCACCTCACACTTTTCTGCATTAAACTCCATTTGCCACCTCTCAGCCCAGCGCTGCAGCTTATCTATGTCCCTCTGTCACTTATAACATCCTTACACACAGTCCACAACTCCACTGACTTTAGTGTCATCTGCAAATTTACTCACCCATCCTTCTGCGCCCTCCTCCAGATCATTTATAAAAATGACAAACAGCAGTGGCCCCAAAACAGATCCTTGTGATACACCACTAGTAACTGGACTCCAGTGTGAACATTTCCCGTCAACCACTACCCTTTGTCTTCTTCCAGCTAGCCAATTTCTGATCCAAACTGCTAAATCACCCTGAATCCCATGCCTCCGTATTTTCTGCAGTAGCCTACCATGGGGAACCTTATCAAATGCTTTACTGAAATCCATATACACCACATCAACTGCTTTACCCTCATCCACCTGTTTGGCCACCTTCTCAAAGAACTCAATAAGGTTTGTGAGGCACGACCTACCCTTCACAAAACCGTGTTGACTATCTGTAATCAAATTATTCCTTTCCAGATGATTATACATCCTATCTCTTATAAACCTTTCCAAGATTTTGCCCACAACAGAAGTAAGGCTCACTGGTCTTTAGTTACCGGGGTTGTCTCTACTCCCCTTCTTGAACAAGGGGACAATATTTGCTATCCTCCAGTCCTCTGGCACTATTCCTGTAGACAAAGTTGACTTAAAGATCAAAGCCAAAGGCTCAGCAATCTCCTTCCTAGCTTCCCAGAGAATCCTAGGATAAATCCCATCTGGCCCAGGGGATTTATCTATTTTCGCACTTTCCAGAACTGCTAACACCTCCTCCTTATGAACCTCAAGCCCTTCTAGTCTAGTAGCCTGAATCTCAGTATTCTCCTCGACAACATTGTCTTTTCCCTGTGCGAATACTGACAAAAAATATTCATTTAGCCCCTCTCCTATCTCCTCGGACTCCACGCACAACTTCCCACTACTGTCCTTGACTGGCCCTACTCTTACGCTAGTCATCCTTTTATTCCTGACATATCTATAGAAAGCTTTAGGGTTATCCTTGATTCTACCTGCCAAAGACTTCTCATGTCCCCTCCAAGCTCTTATCTCTCTCTTTAGGTCCTTCCTAGCTAACTTGTAACTCTCGAGCGCCCTAACTGAACCTTCATGTCTCATCTTTACATAAGCCTCTTTCTTCCTCTTGACAAGTGTTTCGACTGCTTTAGTAAACCATGGTTCCCTTGCTCGACCACTTCCTCCCTGCCTGACAGGTACATACTTATCAAGGACACGCAGTAGCTGTTCCTTGAACAAGCTCCACATTTCCATTGTGCCCGTCACCTGCAGTTTTCCTCTCCATCCGATACATCCTAATACTTGCCTCATCGCATCATAATTGCCTTTCCCCCAGATATAACTCTTGCCCTGCGGTATATATCGATCCCTTTCCATCACTAAAGCAAACGTAATCGAATTGTGGTCACTATCACCAAAGTGCTCACCTACCTCCAAATCTAACACCTGTCCTGGTTCATTACCCAGTACCAAATCCAATATGGCCTCGCCTCTCGTTGGCCTATCTACATACTGTGTCAGGAAACCCTCCTGCACACATTGGACAAAAACGGAACCATCTAATGTACTGGAACTCTTGCGTTTCCAGTCAATATTTGGAAAGTTAAAGTCCCCCATAACAACTACCCTGTTGCTTTCACTCCTATCCAGAATCACCTTGGCTGCTGTTCGGAGAGCACACACATTTATACTCTGCCTACTGGGCGGAGCTAGCAGGCAAGGATCTACCCCCGTACCTGTAGTACAGGGACCTTACCGTAATACCCATATATACATTATAATACAACAGTGGTGACTACCACATTCACCACCTATTAAAAATGAGTCCAGCGGGGGTGGTGGAAAACTATATACATACAGATTGGTTTTTAAATTACAGAGAAGGTTCCAAATTTAGACGATCGGGCGCCTTGATCTGTCGTTGAGAGCGCCGCAGATCTGGTGGCGACTCAGGCGTCGGCTTGGGCTTCGGTGACTCCGGGAGCGTGTTGAAATCCTCGTCATCCCCGGGTGGGAGCAAGGGGAGGACGGGTTGTCCTGGAGCGGGGGCTGCGGTGGGCTGCGGTGGGGTGCGCTGTGGGGAGGGAAGGTGGCGCCGGGGGGGGGGGGATCCAGCTGGCACCAGGTCCCTGAGGGAGACTGTGTCTTGGCGGCCGTCGGGGTACACTACGTAGGCGTACTGCGGGTTTGCGTGGAGTAGCTGTACCCTCTCAACCAATGGGTCTGCCTTGTGGAGCCGCACGTGCTTGTGGAAGAGAATGGGTCCTGGAGCTGCAAGCCACGTTGGGAGCGAAACCCTGGAGGTGGACTTCCTGGGGAAGGCAAAGAGACGTTCATAGGGGGTTTAATTGGTCGCGGTGCACAGGAGTGACCGAAAAAAGTGAAGTGCGTCGGGGAGGACCTCCTGCCAGCGGGAGGCAGGGAGATTTCTGGACCGTCGGGCCAGCTGGACGGCCCTCCAGACCGTCCCATTCTCCCGCTCCACCTGCCCGTTTCCCCTGGGGTTGTAGCTGGTCGTCCTGCTAGAGGCAATGCCCCTGTTGAGCAAGTACTGGCGCAGCTCATCGCTCATAAATGAGTGTCCCCGGTCGCTGTGGACGTAGGCGGAGAAACCGAACAGAGCGAAGGTGGTGTTGAGGGCTTTGATGACGCTGGCAAATGCCATATCGGGGCATAGGGAGGCGAAAGGGAATCGGGAATACTCGTCGACCACATTAAGAAAGTACGTGTTGTGGTCGGTGGAGGGGAGGGGCCCTTTGAAGTCCACGCTGAGGCGTTCAAAGGGGCAGGAGGCCTTCACCAGGTGCGCACGGTCTGTCCGGTAGAAGTGCGGTTTATACTCCGCGCAGACCTGGCAGTCTCTGGTGGCAGCCCTGACTTCCTCGATGGAGTAGGGTAGATTGCGGGCCTTAATGAAGTGGTACAACCCCTGGGTGACAGAGATCGTCGTGCAGGGTCTGGAGTCGGCCCACTTGTGCGCTGGCACATGTACCTCGGGACAAGAAATCTGGGGGCTCGTTGATCTTACCGGGGCTATACAAAATCTCGTAATTGTAGGTGGAGAGCTTGATCCTCCACCTCAAGGTTTTATAATTTTTGATCTTACCCCGCTCTGTTTTGTTAAACAAGAAGGCAACTGACCGTTGGTCAGTGAGGAGAGTGAATCTCCTGCCGGCCAGGTAATGCCTCCAATGTCGCACAACTTCAATGATCGCTTGGGCCTCCTTTTCGATGGAGGAGTGCTGAATTTCAGAGGCAGGAGTGTGCGGGAAAAGAATGCCACAGGCCTGCCTGCCTGGTTGAGGGTGACGACCAGAGCGACGTCTGATGCATCGTTCTCGACTTGGAAGGAGAGCGTCTCGTCGACCGCGTGCATCGTGGCCATGGCGATGTCGGCCTTGATACAGTTGAAGGCCTGGTGAGCCTCAGCTGTCAGTGGGAAAGCGGTGGATTGAATGAGTGGGCGGGCCTTGTCTGCATAGTTTGGGACCCATTGGGCATAATACGAAAAGAACCCCAGGCATCGTTTGAGGGCCTTGGGGCAGTGGGGAAGGGGGAGTTCCATGAGGGGGCGCATGCGGTTGGGGTCGAGCCCTAGAACTCCCTTCTGAACCACATAGCTGAGGATGGCTAATCGGTTCGTGTTGAACACACACTTCTCCTTGTTGTAAGTTAGGTTGAGGAGTGTGGCGGTGTGGAGAAATTTGGAAAGGTTAGCGTTGTGGTCCTGCTGGTCGTGGCAGCAGATGGTGATGTTATTCAGCTACGGGAAAGTGGCCCGCAGTCCGTACCTGTCAACCATTCGGTCCATTTCCCGTTGGAAGACCAAGACCCCATTGGTGATGCCGAAGGGAACCCGAAGGAAATGGTAAAGGCTGCCGTCTGCTTCAAACGCGGTGTACGGGCGGTCCACCTTACAGATGGGGAGCTGGTGGTAGGCAGATTTCAGGTCCACTGTCGAGAAGACCCGGTACTGTGCAATCTGATTGACCATATCAGATATGCGTGGGAGAGGGTAAGCGTCGAGCTGCGTGTACCGATTGATGGTCTGACTGTAGTCAACGACCATCCTGTTTTTCTCCCCGGTTTTCACCACTACCACTTGGGCTCTCCAGGGGCTGTTGCTGACTTCGATGATACCTTCCCGCAGCAGCTGCTGCACCTCAGACCTGATGAAGGTCCTCTCCTGGGTGCTGTACCGTCTGGTCCTGGTGGCGACGGGTTTGCAATCCGGGGTGAGGTTTGCAAAAAGGGAAGGCGGGTCGACCTTAAGGGTCACGAGGCCGCAAACAGTAAGGGGTAGTAGGGGCCCGCCAAATTTCAGGGTTAGGTTCTGGAGGTTGCACTGGAAGTCCAGGCTGAGTAACAAGGCAGCGCAGAGGTTGGGGAGGACATACGCCCTGGATGGTGAGGGTGGCGATGCAGTTCCCCTGGATCGCCACGGAGTGGGATCCGGAGGCCAGGGAGATTCTTTGGTTAGCGGGGTGTACCGTGAGGGAGCAGCGCCTTACCGTATCGGGGTGGATGAAGCTCTCAGTGCTCCCGGAGTCCAGAAGGCAGGATATCTCGTGCCGGTCGACCTTCACCTTTGTCGATCGTGACCGAGGCGAGGCGCAGCTGGTCATAAGTGGTTGCAGGCGATGAGCGGCCCGATGAGGTGCCCGACGGGCAGGGGTCCTAATGCGGGTAAGAAGGCGGCGCCCATGGGCCGCACGTGTCTTGGGGCAGGCAAGATGGCGGCGTCCATTGGTTCTGAGGCAAGCAAGATGGCGGCACCCACGGGCCGCACGTGTTGTGAGTGGAGCAAGGTGGCGGCACCCACGGGCCGCACGTGGTCTGAGGAGAGGAAGATGGCGGCGCCCACTGGCCGCACGTGGGGGGTGCCGGGACAATAGCGGTGATTGAGTGGGCCTGGCACACTGCAGCGAATTGTATCTTCTTGCCACAGGCCTTGCAGAGCGCGCTCCCTGCCGGGCAGCGCTGCCAGGAGTGTTTTGTCTGTCCACAGAAGTAGCACTTGGGTCTCTCGGGGTTGGTTGGCTGCCGCGCGGCGCAGACGTGGGGTTGGCCACCACAGCTGACCAGCCCGGTGCCTACCAGCACCAGCTGCAGCTCGCCTCGATCACCCTCGACCAGTCCCGGCCTCACAACCTCGCAACCGTGACAACGACGGTGAAAATCGATAGGCACAAGACTTCCTGCCTTCTTGACTCCAGGAGCACGGAAAGGTTCATCGACCCCTCTACGGTAAGGCGCTGCTCCCTCGCGGTACATCCCGTTACCCAGAGAATCTCCCTGGCCTCCGGATCCCATTCCGTGGAAATCCGGGGGTACTGTATCGCGACCCTCACTGTCCAGGGCGTAGAGTTCAGCAACTTCCGACTCTACGTCCTCCCCAACCTCTGCGCTGCCCTGTTACTCGGTCTGGATTTCCAATGCAATCTCCAAAGCTTAACTTTAAAATGCGGCGGATCCCTACCACCCCTCACCATATGCGGCCTCACGGCCCTTAAGGTCGATCCACATTCCTTGTTTGCAAACCTCACCCCGGATTGCAAACCCGTCGCCACCAGGGGCAGATGGTAATGTGCCCAGGACAGGACCTTCATCAGGTCGGAGTTCCAATGGCTGCTGCGGGAAGGCATCATTGAGGCCAGCAACAGCCCCTGGAGAGCCCAAGTGGTAGTGGTAAAGACTGGGGAGAAACACAGGATGGTCATTGACGACAGTCAGACTTTCAATCGGTACACGCAGCTCGACGCGTACCCCCTCCCATGCATATCTGAGATGGTCAATCAGATTGCACATCTTCTCTTAGTGGACCTGAAATCTGCCTACCACCAGCTCCACATCCGCTAGGAGGACCGCCAATACACTGCGTTTGAAGCAGATGGCCGCCTCTATCATTTCCTTAGGGTTCCCTTCGGTGTCACTAACGGGGTCTCGGTCTTCCAACGTGAGATGGACCGAATGGTTGACCGGTACGGACTGTGGGCCACCTTCCAGTACCTAGATAACGTCACTATCTGCGGCCCCTATCAGCAGGACCACAACGCTAACCTCCTCAAATTTCTCCACACCGCCAAACTCCTTAATCTCACGTACAATAAGGAGAAGTACGTGTTCCGCACCAACCACTTAGCCATCCTTGGCTATGTTGTGGAAAACGGAGTTCTGGGGCCCGACCCGACTGCATGCACCCCTCATGGAACTCCCCCTCCCCCACTGCCCCAAGGCCCTGAAACGATGCCTGGGGTTTTTCTCCTATTATGCCCAGTGGGTCCCTAACTATGTGGACAAGGCCCGCCCACTCATTCACTCCACAGTTTTCCCCCTGACGGCTGAGGCCCGCCAGGCCTTCAACCGCATCAAGCAGACATTGCCAAGGCCATGATGCACGCGGTCGACGAGTCCCTCCCTTTTCAGGTCGAGAGCGATGCATCGGACGTCGCTCTGGCCGCCATCCTCAACCAGGCAGGCAGGCCAATGGCATTCTTTTCCCGCACCCTCCATGCCTCCGAAATTCGGCACTCCTCTGTCGAAATAGAGGCCCAAGCCATCGTGGAAGCTGTGCGGCATTGGAGGCATTACCTGGCCGGCAGGAGATTCACTCTCCTCACTGACCAACGGTCGGTTGCCTTCATGTTCAATAATACACAGCGGGGCAAGATCAAAAATGATAAAATCTTAAGGTGGAGGATTGAGCTCTCCACTTACAATTACGAGATTTCGGATCGTCCCGGGAAGCTCAACGAGCTCACCGATGCCCTATCCCGAGGTACATGTGCCTGCGCACAAGTGGACCGACTCCGGGCCCTACACGATAGTCTCTGTCACCCGGTTCTTTCACTTCATAAAGGCCCGCAATCTGCCCTACTCCATTGCGGAGGTCAGGGCTGTCACCAGAGACTGCCAGGTCTGTGCGGAGTGCAAACCGCACTTCTACCGGCCAGACCGAACGCACCTGGTGAAGGCCTCCCGCCCCTTTGGACGCCTCAGCGTGGACTTCAAAGGGCCCCTCCCCTCCGCCGACCGAAACACGTACTTCCTGAACGTGGTCGATGAGTACGTCCGATTTCCCTTCGCCATCCCATGTCCTGATATGACTTCTGCCACGGTCATTAAAGCGTTCAACAGCATCTTCGCCCTGTTCGGTTTCCCCGCTTACGTCCACAGCGACCGGGGATCCTCTATGAGTGATGAGCTGCGTCAGTTCCTGCTCAGCAAGGGCATTGCCTCGAGCAGGACGACCAGCTACAACCCCCGGGGAAACGGGCAGGTGGAGACGGAGAATGGGGCGGTCTGGAAGGCCATCCTGCTGGCCCTACGGTCTAAAATTCTCCCGGTCTCCCGCTGGCAGGATGTCCTCCCGGACGCGCTTCACTCCATCCGATCACTCCTCTGCACTGCAACTAACGAAACCCCCCCCATGAATGTCTCCTTGCCTTCCCCAGGAAGTCTACCTCTGGGGTTTCGCTCCCAACATGGCTGGCAGCTCCTGGACCTTTCCTCCTCCGCAAACACGTGCGGACCCACAAGGCGGACCCGTTGGTCGAAAGAGTACAACTACTGCACGTGAACCCTCAGTTTGCCTACGTGGCGCACCCCGATGGACGTCAGGACACAGTCTCGCTCCGGGACCTGGCACCAGCTGGATCCCCACCCACAGCCCACCACCCGACACCCTCCCCTCCGATTGTCCCGGCGCCACTCCCCCTCCCCCCAGCGCACCTCACCACAGCCCCCTCCCAGGACGATCCGTCCTCCCACTGGTTCCACACGGGGGTGAAGATGAGGACAACACGCTCCCGGAGTCACAGGCGACCAAGTCGGCGCCCGCATCACCACCAGGACCGAGGCGATCACAGCGGAGGATCAAGGCACCCCACCGACTGAACCTGTAGATTTTGCTTGAACTGCAAATTCTTCCACCACCAGGCGGTGAATGTGGTACCCATTCTGGTAGCAGCTGCAGGAGGCCACACATCTCTGCTTAATAAAGCCTCAATTATTCTCTACTCTCGTCTTGTAGTAATTGATAGTGCATCACCATCCCAAGAGCTTTTGCGAGAGGGTCTCCTCCGACAGTAAGGAGTATTTGAGATTTAATAGGAGTGAGGAGATTTCTCCTTCCACGTTGTGGGAGACCTTGAAGGTGGTTGTTAGAGGAGAGATTATTTATTTTAAAGTGCGCAAGAAGAGTGAAAGGGGGAGAGGCAGAGGTTGGTGGATCCTATCTTAGACGTGGACTGACAATGCTCAATCAATCAGACACCAGAATTGCTGGCTTGCAGGAAGAAACTACAGTTGGAGTGTGGGCTACTGTCAAGGGATAGGGTGGTGCACCTGGTGCGACGTTCAAAGGGGGCTTTTTGTATGAGCATGGGGCAAAGGCTAGTCACTTGTTGGTGCACCAGTTGAGGCGTGGCCTCTTGGGAAATTGTGCAGGTTAGGGACGTGGGGGGTGGACTTGTCTCTTCTCCGGCCAAGGTTAATGACGTATTTGAGATGTTTTATCAGAACCTTTACGAATCCGAACCCCCGGAGGATGGGTCCCTAATGTTGGAGTTTATGGACAGTTTGGCTATTCTGGTGGTGGAACAGAGGAAAAGGGAACAATTGGAGGCTCCTCTGACTCTGGAGGAAGTTGTGGAAGGTATGGGTTTGATGCTGTCGGGGAAGGCGCCGGGACCGGATGGGTTACTGATTGAATTATATAAAAGGTTTGCCGGGTTACTGATCCCAGTGCTGCTTAGATGTTTGAGGATACTACGACTCAGGGGACGTTGCTGGCCGCATTGAAATTAAAGAAGGATAAGGATCGCTTCCTTCCCTTTGGCCCCACTGCCCTTGTTAATGGAGAGAGTTCTCTCAGTGGTTGATGTAGGGTAGGGTGTCGGAGATCTATTGTTGGCTGGTGTTGATGGAGCAGGTCATGTTGGATGAGATTAAAGGAAGTGGGAGAAGTTGGGCCAGGGGCTTGAGGGAGGGGTGTGGAGGAGACTCTATATAGAATCAACTCTACCTCCTCATGCACTCGGCTCTGCCTGATTCAATTCAAGGTATTGCATCGGATACATTTGACTATGGCACGAATGAGTGTTTTTTATTGTGGACATAGAGGATAGGTGTGAGCAGTGCTCTGTGGACCCGGCGGGTCATACACACATGTTCTGGGCAGCGCGGTGGCGCAGTGGGTTAGCCCTGCTACCTCACAGCGCCGAGGTCCCAGGTTCGATCCCGGCTCTGGGTCACTGTCCGTGTGGACATTCTCCCTGTGTTTGCGTGGGTTTTGTCCCCACAACCCAAAGATGTGCATGGTAGGTGGATTGGACACGCTAAATTGTCCCTTAATTGGAAAAAATGAATTGGGTACTCAAAATTTATAAAAAAGAGAAAAAGAAATACACACATGTTCTGGTTCTGCACTAAGTTTGTGAGCTTCTGGGTCTCCTCCTTCAGCACCATGTTGAGAATTGTTGGAGTTGATTTAGAACCATGCTCATTTGTGGCTACTTTTGGAATCTCGGATTTATCGGAGTTGCAGACAGGGGTGAAGGTGGATGCTCTTGCCTTCGCTTCCTTAATAGTCCGAAGGCGAGTTCTGTTTGGTTAGAAGTCCTAACTGTCCAGTGCCGCAGTGTAGTTAAGCAACCTGATGGAGTTTTTGTACTTGAAATAAAATCAAGTTTGTAATGAGAGGGTGGCTGAAAGGCTCTACCTGAGGCGACAGCTGTTTACCCCAATTTCAGGGAGTTGGTCACCGTCAGATACTGGGGTGGGGTGGTTTTAGGGGATTGGTTGTTGTTTCGTTTGGGTTTGCGGGAGGGGGTTGGAAGGGCTGAAATATTGTTAACCTTTGTATGTTTATGGATGTAAAGATGTTGCATTGAAGAATTTGTCAATGAAATTATTTTTTTCAACAGTTAAAATAGATAAAAAGTCCAAAGATGTACGGGTTAGGTGGATTGGTCATGCTAAATTGTCCCTTCGTGTTCAAAGATGTGCAGGTTAGGTAGGGTTACAGTGTTACGGGGATAGCGTGGGGAAATGGGCTTAGGTAGGGTGTTCTTTCAAAGGGTCGGTGCAGACTTGATGGGCCGAATGGCCTCCTTCTGCACTGTAATAAGAGTTCTGAGTTGAAGAGGGGTAGAAATGTGATCAATTATACAGTTGGAGAACGGGGTGGAGGAGGTGGAAAAGAATAGAAGGTCAGAGATAGGTCAGAGCTACGGAAAGATTGACAAAGATGTGATAGATGCAAGACAAAGGGAGAATTAATGGTAGCATTAAGGACTAAAGAAGGTGTATAATGGTAAGATAGTAGAATGTGTTAACCCGAATTCAAAGGTCAGTGCTCATGAAAGCAAAACTAAAGAACTAGTGATGGATGGCCCTGAGGGGTGAGGTTGGGGTTCCTACCCCTCTTCAGCTCTGAAGAAGAGTCATGCGGACTCAAAACGTTAACTCTGTATCTTTCTCCACAGATGCTGCCAGACCTGCTTAGTTTAGACAGCATTTTCTGTTTTATTTCATATTTCCAGCATCCTCAGTGTTTTGCTTTTATTAAAGTTAAAGGCAATGGGGACGATTCTCCAAAATGGAGACTAAGTGTTCACGCCGTCGTGAACGCTGTCACATTTCATGACGGCTCGAAACGGGCACGGGACGACCGATTCTGTCCCCCACAGGGGGCCAGCACGGCGCTGGAGCAGTTCACGCTGCTCCAACCTCCCTTCCCGGCGCCAAATGGGCGCCGTGCCAACCCACGCATGCGCTGTTGGGCCGCGCCAACATGCGCATACGCGGGGAACTTCTTCAGCGTGCCGGCCCCAACTCAACATAGCGTCGGTGTTCAGGGGCCGGCCGCGCAAGAAAGTAAACCGGGGGGGGGAGAGGCCGGCCCGCCGATCGGTGGGCCCCAATCACGGGCCAGACTCCATCGGAGGCCCCCCCCACCCCGGTGAAGGATCACTTTTCCCCGCCCCACAGGTCGCCCCCCGACCCTTTGCGCAGAGTTCCCGCCGGCAGTGACCAGGGGTGAACGGCGCCAGCGGGACTCTGTTGTATCCGTTTCCAGCGGCCCGCAGCCGGCGCCACATCAAACGCGCCGGCACAAATGGCGCCAATTCTCCGCACCTCGGAGAATCGCGCGCTGACGTCGGGGCGTAGTGGCGCGATTGCGGCGATTCTCCGGCCCGCAATGTGTCTAGAGGAGGTGTAAATGGCAGAATAACGATCAGCTGCAGTCCAAATGTAAAACATGAGAAAAATGAGAGTACATTAGGGACTGTAATAGTTTAAAGGGCAGAGAGGTGCAAAGGTTCTTAGAGTGTGTTCAGGAAAATGTTCAAAAGCAGTATGTTTTCAGTCTAACGATAAAGGAGGTACTGCTAGATCCGGTTCTTGGGATGAGATGGGGGAAATTGCATCAAGAATCAGTAAGAGAACAATCAGGGAACAGTGATCATTGCATCATAGGTTTGAGCTAGCTATGGAAAAGGACAAAGTACAATTCAGAGTAAAAATAATTAACTGCGGGAAAGCCAACATTCATGGGATGGGAACAAATCTGGTCCGAATAAACTGGTGTCAAAGATAGGCAGGAACAATGTTAGCTGATAACATGATAGTTCTTACAGTCAAGGTACCCTTGAATGGAAAAGAAATGACCAGCAAATCCCAGGATGATAAAAGAGATAGAAATTAAGATTAGGGAGAAAACATGCCCTTCCGGCTCACAGGCAGGAAATACAATTCATCCAAGCTGAATATAGAAGGTACAGAGGGGAGGTGAAATAGCAAATAAGAGAAGCAAAGAGGGAGAATGAAAAGAGACTGGCAGCCGACATAAAAGGAAATGCCAAAGTCTTTGATAAGCACATAAATAGTAAAAGGAGTAGGGCCAATTAGGAGCCAAGGGGGGTTTACGCTAGGTGGATAAGGGCACAGATGAGGTAGTAAATTAATACTTTGCATCTTTCCTAACCAAGGGAAAAAGATGCTACACAGTTTATGGTAAAAAAAAGGGGGGTAACTCGGACACTAGACGGCTTTAAATAAGGAGGATGAATTTGATAGGCTGTCTGTACTTAAAATGTATAAGCCACCAAGATGAGAAGAGATGCATCCAAGATACTGAGGGAAGTAAGAGTGGAAATGGAGGAGGCACTGACCATAATGTCCCAGTCTTCCTTGGACTCCGGGGTAGTGTCAGAGAACTGGAGAATTGCAAATGTTACACCTTTGTTCAAAAAAGAATGTAAACAACTACAGGCCAGTCACTTTAACTTTGATGATGGGGAAACTTCTCGAAACAATAATTAGGGGCAAAATGAATAGGCACATGGACAACTGTGGGTTAATTAAGGGAATCCAGCATGGAGTTCTCAAGGGAAATTGTGTTTAACTAACTTGCTGGAGATTTTGATGAGGTAACAGCGAAGGTTGATGAGGGCAATGCTGTTGTTGTGGTGTACATGGACTTCCAAAAGGCATTCAATACAGTGCCATAAAACAGTAATAACTCATGGAATAAAAGAGACTGTAGTAACATGATTGTGAAATTGGCTGAGTAACAGGAAACAAAGAGTCGTGGTTTATGGGCTGGAGGAAGGTTTGTAGTGGAGTTTCCCAGGGGCCAGTGTTGGTACCCTTATTCTTCCTGATACATGCTAATGACCCAAAGCATGATGTATATGGTATAATTTCAAAAGTTTCGAATGCAGGTACAGCATGTAATAAAAAAGGAAAATGGAATTTTAGCGTTTATTGCAAAAGGACTAGAGAGGTGTTGCTGTAATTTTTTTTTTCTTTTAAAAATGTTTTCCAATTAAGGGCTAATTTATTTAGTGTGGCCAATCCACCTATCCTGCAGATCTTTGGGTGTGGGGGTGAGACCCACACAGACATGGGGAGAATGGGCAAACTTCACATGGACAGTGACCCATGGTTGGGATCAAACTGGGTCCTGAGTGCCATGAGGCAGCAGTGCTACCATTGCGCCACCAATAAATAAATAATCTTTATTGTCACAAGTAGGCTTGCATTAACATTGCAATGAAGTTCCTGTGAAAAGCCCCTCATCGCCACATTCCGGCGCCTGTTCGAGTACACAGAGGGAGAATTCAGAATTCTCAGCTGGTACAGGAATTGAACCTGCGCTGCTGGCCTTGTTCTGCATCACAAACCAGCTGTCTAGCCCACTGAGCTAAACCAGCCCCTAGCCACCACTATGCCATTCCATTGTTGCAATTGTATAGGGTGTTGGTGAGACCACATCTGGAGTTTTGTGTCCAGTTGTGGTCTGCTTATTTGAGGAAGGTTCACCAGATTGATTCCAGGGATGAAAGAGTGACGCATGAGGAGAGATTGAACAGTTTGGGCTTATACTCGCTGGAGTTTAGAAGAATGAGAGGGGATATACTCGAGGTGTATAAAATACTAAGAGGGATTGATAAAGTAAACGTAGACCAAATGTTCCTCCTTGTGGGGCAATCTAGAATGAGAAGTCACAGATATAGTTTGAGAGGTGGTAGGTTTAAAACTAAGATGAGGAGGAACTACTTCTTGCAGAGGATGGTGAATTTGTGGAACTCGCTACCCCATAATGCAGTGGAGTCTGAATCATTAAATGGTTTCAAAGAGATTGATATATTTGTGATAAAAACATGGATGAAAGGGATATGGGAAGAGGCAGGGGGGATGGATTTGAGACCAGGAAGAGATCTGCCATGATCTGATTGAATGGTGGAGCAGGCTCGAAAGGCTGAATTGCCTACTTCTGCTCCTGATTCCTATGTTACGAAACTTGGAAGCATTGTGAACTGTGAGGAGAATAGTGTAGAAATTCAAAAGGCGATAGATAAGTTGGTGGCATGGGTGGACAGATAACAGATGAAGTTCAATATGGGGAAATGTAAACTGATTATTTTTGGTAAGACGGGCATAGGACACGTTCATGAGGGGCCTGGAAGAGTTTCCACTTCTGAAAGGATTGAGAACAAGAGGATAAAAAATAGAAGTAATTTGCAAAAGAAGGCAAAACAACATGAGAAAAACCTTTTTCACACAGTGAGTAGTTAAGGAAGTTAAGTGTGTGTTGGTGGCAGGTTCAATTGAAGTATCCAAAAAGGGTGGCATGGTAGCACAGTGGTTAGCACTGCTGCTTTGCAGCGCCAGGGGTCCCAGGTTCTATTCCTGCTTGACAAGTCCCAAAAGAAGTGCTTGTTAGGTGAATTGGACATTCTGATTTCTCGCTCAGTGTACCTGAACAGGCGCCGGAGTGTGGTGACTCGGGGACTTTCACAGTAATTTCATTGCGGTGTTAATGTAAGCTTACTTGTGACAATAATGAAGTTTATTATTATTATAACGGAATTGAACTTTTATTTGAAGAGGAAGAATGGCAGGGTTACCAGAATAGTGGGAGAATGGCACTAAGTGAATTGCTCTTTCAGAGAGCCAGTGCAGACACTGTGGGCCGAATGGCCTCACTTATAACAATTTTGTGATTCTGAAAACCAAAAACTGCAAAGAAAAGGGGAACAAAATTGTATGTTTCCAGTGTTGAGTCTGGAAGGCTGGAAAGTGCCTAACTGAAAGCTGAGATGCGGTTCCTTGAGCTTGCATTGAGCTTTGTTGGAGTAATGCAGGAGGCCAAGAACAGAGAATAGCAAGGGGCAGGATTTAAAATGACAGGGTCACCCATGCGCACATAATGGAATGTTCTGCAAAGTGGTCACCCAATCTGCACTGATCTCCCCAATGTAGAGCAGGCCGCATTGTGAAAGGCTAATTTTAAACTTGCAGATGTTCTTTGCTGGAATTATACCTTTCAGTCTCCTCAAACTAAAAAAAACTACAGCCTCACTGTAACAATGCACAGTTTTTATTGCTTTTATCAATGCTGGTGAATATGGGAAACCATATGTGACTCTGTAAGATACTGTTTAAGATACTGCACTGCTGTCTGCAACTCACTGCTCGGAGGATGACTCATCCACAATCCCAGAAATCAATTGGGATATAACTGCATTTCTGCAGTTTTGTAACTGTACACAGTGACCTTGAAAAATAATAAATAGGGAGTCAGAATAAGGATACACGCAATATTCAAAATTGGCTGTCAAATTGAATCATATTCTCAACATTTTTTGTCAATATATCCTTAACACTCACAATGACAGAATTCCATGTTCAATTAATAAAATTGGTTGGTGTTATAATCACCCACAGCCTGACAGCAGTGGTAGATTCCAATTCTCCAGCTCATAGCTGGCTCTCCAATATACCTCCTCCTTCCTATCTTGGTTGTATTGATCCAGCATCTTCAGGCATTAGGCCCAGCTTTTTGCAGTAAGGACTGTGGACGTCACAGGGTTGCAGCAAAGGAGTAGGCTTATAGTTGTGATTCCAGGGAGCTCGAAGGAAAAGCAGAGCTGAAACGAGCAGGTAGGATGGCTTGATCTGCTAGTGCCTGGTAATAATGGAAAACTGCATTACATTGCCTTCAGATCTGGATGGATGTAATTTAGCTAACAGAGGTCAGTCACGCTGCTGGATTTCCACAGAGAAGCAGGCTGAATGTGGGGGAAGCATTTAATGAATTGAGTTTTAAATAAGGGTAAAATCAACGTAATAAGGCAGCCAGCTGCAATATCCTCCTGCCACAACCATTACAAAGATAAACATTTAAATGCTGTAAATGCAAATTCCCAAATGACTAATGTCACAGAATGTGTTTTTTAACTATTGCTGTGCAGATTTTAAAAAAAATTTTGAAAACTGAAATGATGATTTGTTAAGCTGATTGCAATTGAAGTAAAGAGATTTCCACCCTCCCACGCCTCTTCTGACATGCAGAGCAAGACCTAACACACAATATGTTTTTTAATTGTCTACCTGTTGAAAGGACCTTTAAAACAGCTGTGGACAGAGGTCCTCGCTATTGCAGGACTTGACCTTGAATGGTTAGGCCATGTTATTAAAGCCCGCTCCAGATCCGTAACACAAAGCTGCAGATCCCTTTGCTCTTGACGGAGATTTGCAGAGAGCTGGGAGTGAGGGAAATTAAGAAAAGGCAATGCAAAAGATGCTTTTTACTCAGTGAATAATGAATGTCAATGAGCACAGAAGGAATGTTGACTCGCATGCTGTTCGCAATGTTTGAAGGTTGTGACTCATGGGGAGAATTGCTTGATGGACCACACTGGGACATTTGCAGGTTGTTAAATCCAATTTCCTTTCGACAATTAGGCAAACATAATATATTAACAAATCATTGACTGAGGATGAGATTTTAGGACCATGCCTTAATGTGGGTTTCAGGACTACAATATTGTACCTTGCGATCTGGTGCACTCACTGACAGACTGACGCTAGCCTTGTCAGCTTGCCCATTATTTTCCTAAAGCAGAGTAGGCCTTTGTTAAGCGTGGCTGCTTCTCACCGGCAAACTCCCAAAGTAAGGCTGGTTGATAGGGAGTAGGCCATTTTTAGCCCACAGTCTCTAATTAACTCCCATTCCCCTGTTAATGGACATTGACTGATTAAATATTTGATTGCACAGTCGAAGCATATTTTCATCCTTGACCTACTTATTACTCTAATAAGAACAACTTTTTGGGGTGGCATGGTGGCATAGGGGTTAGCACTGCTGCCTCAAAGTGCCAGGGACCCGGGTTTGATTCTGACCGTGGGTGACTGTGTGGAGTTTGCACTCCTCCCCGTGTTTGCATGGGTTTCCTCCGGTTGCTCCGATTTTCTCCCAAAATCCAAAGATGTGCAGGTTAGGTGAATTGGCCATGCTAAATTTACCCTTAGTGTCCAAAAGGTTAGGTGGGGTTAGGGTTATGGGGATAGGGCAGGGTGTGAGCTTAGTTAGGGTGTTCCTTCGGACGTAGGTACAGGCTTGATGGACCAAATGGCCTCCTTTTGCACTGTAGGGATTCTATGATAACTTTGTTTCTGCAAATCTTGTTCTCCCTTCAGCATTGGTGGAGATGGAACGTGGGTGGCACATCCATCAAAAGGAAGATTGTGGTCCCAAATCCGAGAACTCAATTACCAAAGGCATCTCTCTGTGTTGAGCTGAAGACCGTAGTTATAGGGGGATGGGTTATTACAATCATATAAAGGGTACTTGGGGAATAGAGATACAATTACCAAAAGCATGCTAAGTTGAGATCAGCATCCAAAGTATGGTTCAGCAATGATCCTCTAGATCACATACAATAGCTATTGGCTGTGATAGTCATCGTTGGTGAAATGCAAATTGATTTGCTGTTTTAAGTATAAAATTCTGGTACCTGTTACCTAGCCTTCAGGAATTCAAATCTACATTTGTTAGCAAGTGACTGTCTTCCTGTGGGGGGGGAGGGGAGGGGGGGGGAGGGGAGGGGAGGGGAGGGGGGGGGAGGGGAGGGGGGGAGGGGAGGGGGGGGGGGAGGGGAGGGGGGGGGGGGAGGGGAGGGGGAGGAGGGGGGGGAGGGGAGGGGGGGGGGAGGGGGGGGGGGAGGGGAGGGGGGGGAGGGGGGGGGGGAGGGGAGGGGGGGGGGGGGGGAGGGGGGGGGGGAGGGGAGGGGGGGAGGGGGGGGGGGAGGGGGGGGGGGGAGGGGAGGGGGGGAGGGGGGGGGGAGGGGGGGGGGGAGGGGAGGGGGGGGGGGGAGGGGGGGGGGGAGGGGAGGGGGGGGGGGGGAGGGGGGGGGGAGGGGGGGGGAGGGGAGGGGGGGGAGGGGAGGGGAGGGGGGGGAGGGGAGGGGGGGGGAGGGGAGGGGGGAGGGGAGGGGGGGGGGAGGGGAGGGGGGGGGGGGAGGGGAGGGGGAGGGGAGGGGAGGGGGGGGGAGGGGAGGGGGAGGGGAGGGGAGGGGGGGGAGGGGAGGGGGGGGGGGAGGGGGGGGGGAGGGGAGGGGGGGGGGGGGAGGGGGGGGGGAGGGGAGGGGGGGGGGGAGGGGGGGGGAGGGGAGGGGGGGGGGAGGGGAGGGGGGGGGGAGGGGAGGGGGGGGGGAGGGGAGGGGGGGGGGAGGGGAGGGGGGGGGGGGGAGGGGGGGGGAGGGGAGGGGGGGGGAGGGGAGGGGGGGGGGGAGAGGGGGGGGGAGGGGGAGGGGAGGAGGGGGAGGGGGGGGAGGGGAGGGGGGGGGGGGGAGGGGAGGGGGGGAGGGGGGGGAGGGGGGGGAGGGGGGAGGGGGGGGAGGGGAGGGGGGGGAGGGGGGGGGAGGAGGGGAGGGGAGGGGAGGGGAGGGGGGGAGGGGAGGGGGGGGAGGGGGGGGGAGGGGGGGGAGGGGGGGGAAGGGGGGGGAGGGGGAGTGGGGGGAGGGGTGGGGGAGGGGTGGGGGGAGTGAGGGGAGGGGAGTGGGGGGGGGGGGTGGGGGGAGGGGGGGGAGTGGGGGGAGGGGTGGGGGGAGTGGGGGGAGGGGGGGGGGAGTGGAGGGAGGGGTAGGGGGGGGAGTGGGGGGAGGGGGGAGTGGGGGGAGTGGGGGGGAGGGGTGGGGGGGGGAGGGGTGGGGGGAGGGGAGGGGGGAGGGGTGGGGGGGGGAGGGGTGGGGGAGGGGAGGGGGGAGGGGAGGGGGAGGGGAGGGGAGGGGGAGGGGAGGGGAGGGGGGAGGGGTGGGGGAGGGGAGGGGGAGGGGAGGGGTGGGGGGTGGGGGGGAGGGGAGGGGTGGGGGGGAGGGGGAGGGGAGGGGTGGGGGGGAGGGGGAGGGGAGGGGTGGGGGGGAGGGGGAGGGGAGGGGTGGGGGGAGGGGGGGGAGGGGGGGAGGGAGGGGGGAGGGGAGGGGGGAGGGGGAGGAGGGGAGGGGGGGGAGGAGGGGAGGGGGGGGAGGGGGGGAGGGAGGGGAGGGGGGAGGGGAGGGGGGGAGGGGAGGGGTGGGGGGAGGGGAGGGGAGGGGTGGGGGGAGGGGAGGGGAGGGGTGGGGGGAGGGGAGGGGAGGGGTGGGGGGAGGGGAGGGGAGGGGTGGGGGGGGGTGGGGGGAGGGGAGGGGTGGGGGGGGAGGGGAGGGGTGGGGGGGAGGGGTGGGAGGGGTGGGGGGGAAGGGGTGGGGGGGGAGGGGAGGGGAGGGGAGGGGAGGGGGAGGGGAGGGGAGGGGAGGGGTGGGGGGGGGGAGGGGAGGGGAGGGGAGGGGTGGGGGGGGAGGGGAGGGGAGGGGAGGGGTGGGGGGGGAGGGGAGGGGTGGGGGGGGAGGGGAGGGGAGGGGTGGGGGGGGAGGGGAGGGGAGGGGTGGGGGGGAGGGGAGGGGGTGGGGGGGAGGGGAGGGGAGGGGGGGGAGGGGAGGGGTGGGGGGGGGAGGGGAGGGGTGGGGGGGGGAGGGGAGGGGTGGGGGGGAGGGGAGGGGTGGGGGGGGAGGGGGGGGGAGGGGAGGGGTGGGGGGGGAGGGGAGGGGAGGGGGAGGGGAGGGGTGGGGGGGGAGGGGAGGGGGGAGGGGAGGGGTGGGGGGGGAGGGGAGGGGAGGGGTGGGGGGGGGAGGGGAGGGGAGGGGTGGGGGGGGGGGGAGGGGAGGGGAGGGGTGGGGGGGGAGGGGAGGGGTGGGGGGGGAGGGGAGGGGTGGGGGGGAGGGGAGGGGTGGGGGGGAGGGGGGGGAGGGGAGGGGAGGGGAGGGGGGGGAGTGGAGGGGGGGGAGGGGGGGGGAGGGGAGGGGGGGAGGGGAGGGGGGGGGAGGGGGGGGGAGGGGGTGGGGGGGGAGGGGACGGGAGGGGTGGGGGGGGGTGGGGGGGAGGGGAGGGGTGGGGGGGAGGGGTGGGGGGGAGGGGTGGGGGGAGGGGAGGGGTGGGGAGGGGGGGGGAGGGGTGGGGAGGGGAGGGGTGGGGAGGGGAGGGGTGGGGGGGGAGGGGTGGGGGGGGAGGGGAGGGGTGGGGGGGGGAGGGGAGGGGAGGGGTGGGGAGGGGTGGGGGGGAGGGAGGGGTGGAGGGGAGGGGAGGGGTGGGGGGGAGGGGAGGGGTGGGGGGGAGGGGGGAGGAGGGGAGGGAGGAGGGAGGGGGGGAAGGGGAGGGGGGAGGGGGGGGTGGGGGGGGAGGGGAGGGGTGGGGGGGAGGGGAGGGGTGGGGGGGAGGGGTGGGGGGGAGGGGAGGGGTGGGGGGGAGGGGAGGGGTGGAGGGGAGGGGTAGGGGGGGTGGGGGGGAGGGGTAGGGGGTGGGGCGGGAGGGGAGGGGTGGGAGGGAGGGGAGGGGTGGGGGGAGGGGAGGGGTGGGGGGAGGGGAGGGGTGGGGGGAGGGGAGGGGTGGGGGGGAGGGGTGGGGGGAGGGGAGGGGTGGGGGGGAGGGGTGGGGGGAGGGGTGGGGGGGGAGGGGAGGGGTGGGGGGGGAGGGGAGGGGTGGGGGAGTGGTGGGGTGGAGGGGAGGGGTAGGGGGGTGGGGGGAGGGGAGGGGTGGGGAGGGGAGGGGAGGGGTGGGGAGGGGAGGGGTGGGGGGGAGGGGAGGGATAGGGGGGTGGGGGGGAGGGGAGGGGAGGGGTGGGGGAGGGGAGGGGAGGGGGGGGGAGGGGAGGGGGGGAGGGGAGGGGAGGGGGGGAGAGGGGGGGAGGGGAGACGGGGGGAGGGGAGAGGGGGGAGGGGAGAGGGGGGAGGGGAGAGGGGGGGAGAGGGGGGGAGGGGAGAGGGGGGGAGAGGGGGGGAGGGGAGAGGGGGGGAGGGGAGAGGGGGGGAGGGGAGAGGGGGGAGGCGAGAGGGGGGAGGGGAGAGGGGGGGGAGGGAGAGGGGGGGGGAGGGGAGAGGGGGGGGGAGGGGAGAGGGGGGGGAGGGGAGAGGGGGGGAGGGGAGAGGGGGGAGGGGAGAGGGGGGGAGGGGAGAGGGGGGGAGGGGAGAGGGGAGAGGGGGGAGGGGAGAGGGGGGAGGGGAGAGGGGGGGAGGGGAGAGGGAGGGAGGGGAGAGGGAGGGGGAGGGAGGGGGAGGGGGGGAGGGGAGGGGGAGGGGGAGGGGAGGGGGAGGGGAGGGGAGGGGGAGGGGAGGGGAGGGGGAGGGGAGGGGGGAGGGGGGAGGGGAGGGGGGAGGGGGAGGGGAGGGGGGAGGGGGGAGGGGAGGGGGGAGGGGGAGGGGAGGGGGGAGGGGAGGGGAGGGGAGGGGAGGGGAGGGGGAGGGGAGGGGGGGAGGGGGAGGGGGGGGAGGGGGAGGGGGGGGAGGGGGAGGAGGGGAGGGAGGAGGGAGGGGGGAAGGGGAGGGGGGAGGGGGGAGGGGGGAGGGGGGAGGGGAGAGGGGAGAGGGGGGAGGGGGGGGAGGGGGAGGGGGAGGGAGGGGGGGAAGGGGGAGGGGGAGGGGGGAGGGAGGGGGGGGAAGGGGGAGGGGGGGAAGGGGAGGGGGGGAGGGAGGGGAGGGGGAGGGGAGGGGAGGGGAGGGGGGGGAGGGGAGGGGGAGGGGAGGGGAGGGGGGGGAGGGGAGGGGAGGGGGGAGGGGAGGGGGGAGGGGAGGGGGGGAGGGGGGAGGGGAGGGGGGAGGGGGGAGGGGAGGGGGGAGGGGGGAGGGGAGGGGGAGGGAGGGGAGGGGTGGGGGGGGAGGGGAGGGGGGGAGGGAGGGGTGGGGGGGAGGGGTGGGGGGAGGGGTGGGGGGAGGGGAGGGGGGGAGGGAGGGGTGGGGGGGAGGGGAGGGGGGGAGGGAGGGGTGGGGGGGAGGGGAGGGGTGGGGGGAGGGGAGGGGTGGGGGGAGGGGGGGAGGGAGGGGGGAGGGGAGGGGGGGAGGGGGAGGAGGGGAGGGGGGGAGGGGGGAGGGAGGGGGGGTGGAGGGGAGGGGGGAGGGAGGGGGGGAGGGGAGGGGAGGGGAGGGGTGGGGGGAGGGGAGGGGAGGGGTGGGGGGAGGGGAGGGGAGGGGTGGGGGGAGGGGAGGGGAGGGGTGGGGGGAGGGGAGGGGAGGGGTGGGGGGAGGGGAGGGGAGGGGTGGGGGGGTGGGGGGAGGGGAGGGGTGGGGGGGGAGGGGAGGGGAGGGGGGAGGGGAGGGGTGGGGGGGGAGGGGAGGGGGGAGGGGAGGGGTGGGGGGGGAGGGGAGGGGGGAGGGGAGGGGTGGGGGGGGAGGGGAGGGGAGGGGTGGGGGGGGAGGGGAGGGGAGGGGTGGGGGGGGAGGGGAGGGGTGGGGGGGAGGGGAGGGGTGGGGGGGAGGGGGGGAGGGGAGGGGAGGGGAGGGGGGGGAGGGGAGGGGGGGGGGAGGGGAGGGGGGGGAGGGGAGGGGGGGGGAGGGGGGGGGGAGGGGAGGGGTGGGGGGGGAGGGGACGGGAGGGGTGGGGGGGGAGGGGAGGGGTGGGGGGGGAGGGGTGGGGGGGGAGGGGAGGGGTGGGGGGGGAGGGGTGGGGGGGAGGGGAGGGGTGGGGGGGGAGGGGTGGGGGGGAGGGGAGGGGTGGGGAGGGGTGAGGGGAGGGGTGGGGAGGGGGGGGGAGGGGAGGGGAGGGGTGGGGGGGGAGGGGTGGGGAGGGGGGGGGGAGGGGAGGGGAGGGGTGGGGGGGGGAGGGGAGGGGTGGGGTGGGGGGGGGGAGGGGAGGGGTGGGGGGGGAGGGGAGGGGTGGGGGGGGAGGGGAGGGGTGGGGGGGGGAGGGGAGGGGAGGGGTGGGGAGGGGTGGAGGGGAGGGGAGGGGTGGAGGGGAGGGGAGGGGTGGGGGGGAGGGGAGGGGTGGGGGGGAGGGGGGAGGAGGGGAGGGAGGAGGGAGGGGGGGAAGGGGAGGGGGGGAGGGGGGGGTGGGGGGGGGAGGGGAGGGGAGGGGTGGGGGGAGGGGTGGGGGGGAGGGGAGGGGAGGGGTGGAGGGGAGGGGTAGGGGGGGTGGGGGGGAGGGGTAGGGGGTGGGGCGGGAGGGGAGGGGTGGGAGGGAGGGGAGGGGTGGGGGGAGGGGAGGGGAGGGGTGGGGGGAGGGGAGGGGTGGGGGGAGGGGAGGGGTGGGGGGGAGGGGTGGGGGGAGGGGAGGGGTGGGGGGGAGGGGTGGGGGGAGGGGTGGGGGGGGAGGGGAGGGGTGGGGGGGGAGGGGAGGGGTGGGGGAGTGGTGGGGTGGAGGGGAGGGGTAGGGGGGTGGGGGGAGGGGAGGGGTGGGGAGGGGAGGGGAGGGGTGGGGAGGGGAGGGGTGGGGGGGAGGGGAGGGATAGGGGGGTGGGGGGGAGGGGAGGGGAGGGGTGGGGGAGGGGTGGGGGAGGGGAGGGGAGGGGGGGGAGGGGAGGGGGGGAGGGGAGGGGAGGGGGGGAGGGGAGGGGAGGGGGGGAGAGGGGGGGAGGGGAGACGGGGGGGGGAGGGGGGGAGGGAGGGGGGAGGGGAGGGGGGGGAGGGGGAGGAGGGGAGGGGGGGAGGGGAGGGGAGGGGTGGGGGGGGGGGAGGGGAGGGGAGGGGTGGGGGGAGGGGAGGGGAGGGGTGGGGGGGTGGGGGGAGGGGAGGGGTGGGGGGGGAGGGGAGGGGTGGGGGGAGGGGAGGGGTGGGGGGAGGGGGGGAGGGAGGGGGGAGGGGAGGGGGGGAGGGGGAGGAGGGGAGGGGGGGAGGGGAGGGGAGGGGTGGGGGGAGGGGAGGGGAGGGGTGGGGGGAGGGGAGGGGAGGGGTGGGGGGGTGGGGGGAGGGGAGGGGTGGGGGGGGAGGGGAGGGGTGGGGGGGAGGGGTGGGAGGGGTGGGGGGAAGGGGTGGGGGGGGAGGGGAGGGGAGGGGGTGGGGGGAGGGGAGGGGAGGGGTGGGGGGGGAGGGGAGGGGAGGGGTGGGGGGGAGGGGAGGGGTGGGGGGGAGGGGAGGGGTGGGGGGGGAGGGGTGGGGGGGGAGGGGGGGGAGGGGAGGGGTGGGGGGGAGGGGAGGGGAGGGGTGGGAGGGGGGGGAGGGGAGGGGTGGGGGGGAGGGGAGGGGAGGGGTGGGGGGGGAGGGGAGGGGTGGGGGGGGAGGGGAGGGGTGGGGGGGGAGGGGAGGGGTGGGGGGGAGGGGAGGGGTGGGGGGGAGGGGAGGGGTGGGGGGGGAGGGGGGGGAGGGGAGGGGTGGGGGGGGAGGGGAGGGGAGGGGTGGGGGGGGAGGGGTGGGGGGGAGGGGAGGGGTGGGAGGGGAGGGGTGGGGGGGGAGGGGAGGGGAGGGGTGGGGGGGGAGGGGAGGGGTGGGGGGGAGGGGTGGGGGGGGAGGGGAGGGGTGGGGGGGAGGGGTGGGGGGGAGGGGAGGGGTGGGGGGGAGGGGTGGGGGGGGGGGGAGGGGTGGGGGGGGAGGGGAGGGGTGGGGAGGGGTGGGGGGGGAGGGGAGGGGTGGGGGGGGAGGGGAGGGGTGGGGAGGGGTGGGGGAGGGGAGGGGTGGGGAGGGGTGGGGGGGAGGGGAGGGGTGGGGTGGGGGGGGAGGGGAGGGGTGGGGTGGGGGGGAGGGGAGGGGTGGGGGGGGAGGGGAGGGGTGGGGGGGGAGGGGAGGGGAGGGGTGGGGAGGGGTGGGGGGGAGGGGAGGGGTGGAGGGGAGGGGTGGGGAGGGGTGGGGGGGAGGGGAGGGGTGGGGGGGGAGGGGTGGGGGGGGAGGGGAGGGGTGGGGGGGAGGGGTGGGGGGGGAGGGGAGGGGTGGGGGGGAGGGGTGGGGGGGAGGGGAGGGGTGGGGAGGGGTGGGGGGGGAGGGGAGGGGTGGGGAGGGGTGGGGGGGGAGGGGAGGGGTGGGGTGGGGGGGGGAGGGGAGGGGTGGGGTGGGGGGGAGGGGAGGGGTGGGGGGGGAGGGGAGGGGTGGGGGGGGAGGGGAGGGGGGGGGGGGGAGGGGAGGGGTGGGGGGGAGGGGAGGGGTGGGGGGGGAGGGGAGGGGAGGGGTGGGGGGGGAGGGGAGGGGAGGGGTGGGGAGGGGTGGGGGGGAGGGGAGGGGTGGAGGGGAGGGGTGGGGGGGAGGGGAGGTGTGGGGGGGAGGGGGGAGGAGGGGAGGGGTGGGGGGGAGGGGAGGGGTGGGGGGGAGGGGGGAGGGGGGGAGGGAGGAGGGAGGGGGGGAAGGGGAGGGGGGAGGGGGGGAGGGGGGGTGGGGGGGAAGGGGAGGGGGGAGGGGGGGAGGGGGGGGTGGGGGGGGAGGGGAGGGGAGGGGGGAGGGGGGGAGGGGGGGGTGGGGGGGGAGGGGAGGGGAGGGGGGAGGGGGGGGTGGGGGGGGAGGGGAGGGGAGGGGGGAGGGGGGGAGGGGGGGGTGGGGGGGGAGGGGAGGGGGGGGTGGGGGGGGAGGGGAGGGGAGGGGAGGGGGGAGGGGGGAGGGGGGGGTGCGGGGGGAGGGGAGGGGAGGGGTGGGGGGGGAGGGGAGGGGAGGGGTGGGGGGGGAGGGGTGGGGGGGAGGGGAGGGGTGGGGGGGAGGGGAGGGGAGGGGTGGGGGGGGAGGGGAGGGGTGGGGGGGGAGGGGTGGGGGGGGAGGGGAGGGGTGGGGGGGAGGGGTGGGGGGGAGGGGAGGGGTGGGGGGGAGGGGTGGGGGGGAGGGGAGGGGGGGGAGGGGTGGGGGGGAGGGGAGGGGTGGGAGGGGTGGGGGGGGAGGGGAGGGGTGGGGTGGGGGGGGAGGGGAGGGGTGGGGTGGGGGGGAGGGGAGGGGTGGGGGGGGAGGGGAGGGGTGGGGGGGAGGGGAGGGGTGGGGGGGGGAGGGGAGGGGAGGGGTGGGGAGGGGTGGGGGGGAGGGGAGGGGTGGAGGGGAGGGGTGGGGGGGAGGGGAGGGGTGGGGGGGAGGGGGGAGGAGGGGAGGGGTGGGGGGGAGGGGAGGGGTGGGGGGGAGGGGGGAGGAGGGGAGGGAGGAGGGAGGGGGGGAAGGGGAGGGGGGAGGGGGGGGTGGGGGGGAAGGGGAGGGGGGAGGGGGGGAGGGGGGGGTGGGGGGGAGGGGAGGGGAGGGGGGAGGGGGGGAGGGGGGGGTGGGGGGGGAGGGGAGGGGAGGGGGGAGGGGGGGAGGGGGGGTGGGGGGGAGGGGAGGGGAGGGGTGGGGGGGAGGGGGGGAGGGGGGGGGTGGGGGGGAGGGGAGGGGAGGGGTGGGGGGGAGGGGGGGGTGGGGGGGAGGGGAGGGGTGGGGGGGAGGGGGGGGTGGGGGGGAGGGGAGGGGAGGGGTGGGGGGGTGGGGGGGAGGGGTGGGGGGGGAGGGGAGGGGTGGGGGGGAGGGGAGGGGTGGAGGGGAGGGGTAGGGGGGTTGGGGGGGAGGGGTAGGGGGTGGGGCGGGAGGGGAGGGGTGGGAGGGAGGGGAGGGGTGGGGGGAGGGGAGGGGTGGGGGGAGGGGAGGGGTGGGGGGGGAGGGGTGGGGGGAGGGGTGGGGGGAGGGGTGGGGGGGGAGGGGAGGGGTGGGGGGGAGGGGAGGGGTGGGGGAGGGGTGGGGTGGAGGGGAGGGGTAGGGGGGTGGGGGGAGGGGAGGGGTGGGGAGGGGAGGGGAGGGGTGGGGAGGGGAGGGGTGGGGGGGGAGGGGAGGGATAGGGGGGTGGGGGGGAGGGGAGGGGAGGGGTGGGGGAGGGGAGGGGAGGGGGGGGGAGGGGAGGGGAGGGGTGGGGGAGGGGAGGGGAGGGGAGGGGTGGGGGAGGGGAGGGGAGGGGGGGGAGGGGAGGGGGGAGGGGAGGGGAGGGGGGGAGAGGGGGGGAGGGGAGAGGGGGGAGGGGAGAGGGGGGGAGGGGAGAGGGGGGGGAGGGGAGAGGGGGGGGAGGGGAGAGGGGGGAGGGGAGAGGGGGGGGAGGGGAGAGGGGGGGAGGGGAGAGGGGGGGAGGGGAGAGGGGGGGGAGGGGAGAGGGGGGGAGGGGAGAGGGGGGAGGGGAGAGGGGGGGAGGGGAGAGGGGGGGAGTGGTGAGGGGGGGGAGGGGAGAGGGGGGAGGGGGGTGGTGAGGGGGGAGAGGGGGGAGGGGGGGAGGGGAGAGGGGGGAGGGGAGAGGGGGGAGGGGAGGGGAGAGGGAGGGAGGGGAGGGGGAGGGAGGGGGAGGGGGGGAGGGGAGGGGAGGGGAGGGGGAGGGGGAGGGGAGGGGGAGGGGGGAGGGGAGGGGGAGGGGGGAGGGGGAGGGGAGGGGGAGGGGGGAGGGGAGGGGGAGGGGAGGGGGAGGGGAGGGGAGGGGGAGGGGAGGGGGGGAGGGGAGGGGGGAGGGGAGGGGGGGGGAGGGGGAGGAGGGGAGGGAGGGGGGGAGGGGGGAGGGGGGAGGGGGGGAGGGGGGAGGGGGGAGGGGGGGAGGGGGGGAGGGGGGAGGGGAGAGGGGGGGGAGGGGGGAGGGGGGAGGGAGGGGGGAAGGGGGAGGGGGGGAAGGGGGGAGGGGGGGAGGGAGGGGAGGGGGAGGGGGGGAAGGGGGAGGGGGGGAGGGAGGGGAGGGGGAGGGGAGGGGAGGGGGGGGAGGGGAGGGGAGGGGGGGAGGGGGGGAGGGGAGGGGGGGAGGGGAGGGGAGGGGGGGAGGGGAGGGGGGGAGGGGAGGGGGGAGGGGAGGGGGGAGGGGAGGGGGGAGGGGAGGGGGGAGGGGGGAGGGGGGGAGGGGAGGGGGAGGGGGGAGGGGAGGGGGAGGGAGGGGAGGGGTGGGGGGAGGGGAGGGGGGGAGGGAGGGGTGGGGGGAGGGAGGGGTGGGGGGGAGGGGAGGGGTGGGGGGGAGGGGAGGGGTGGGGGGGAGGGGGAGGGGAGGGGTGGGGGAGGGGTGAGGGGGAGGGGAGGGGTGGGGGAGGGGTGAGGGGGAGGGGAGGGGTGGGGGGAGGGGTGGGGGGGGAGGGGTGGGGGGAGGGAGGAGGGGGGGAGGGGGGAGGGAGGGGGGAGGGGGGAGGGAGGGGGGGAGGGGGGGAGGGGGAGGGAGGGGGGAGGGGGGGAGGGAGGGGAGGGAGGGGGGGAGGGAGGGGAGGGGAGGGGTGGGGGGAGGGGTGGGGGGGAGGGGTGGGGGGGAGGGGAGGGGTGGGGGGAGGGGTGGGGGGGAGGGGTGGGGGGGAGGGGAGGGGTGGGGGGGGAGGGGTGGGGGGGGAGGGGTGGGGGGGAGGGGAGGGGTGGGGGGGAGGGGTGGGGGGGAGGGGAGGGGTGGGGGGGAGGGGTGGGAGGGGAGGGGAGGGGTGGGGGGGGAGGGGAGGGGAGGGGTGGGGGGGAGGGGAGGGGAGGGGAGGGGTGGGGGGGAGGGGAGGGGAGGGGTGGGGGGGAGGGGAGGGGAGGGGAGGGGGGGGAGGGGAGGGGAGGGGAGGGGAGGGGTGGGGGGGGAGGGGAGGGGAGGGGTGGGGGGGAGGGGAGGGGAGGGGAGGGGTGGGGGAGGAGGGGAGGGGAGGGGTGGGGGAGGAGGGGAGGGGAGGGGTGGGGGGGAGGGGTCGGGGGGAGGGGAGGGGTGGGGGGGAGGGGAGGGGAGGGGTAGGGGGGTGGGGGGGAGGGGTAGGGGGGTAGGGGGGTGGGGGGGAGGGGTAGGGGGGTGGGGGGGAGGGGAGGGGTGGGAGGGAGGGCAGGGGTGGGGGGGAGGGGAGGGGTGGGGGGGAGGGGAGGGGTGGGGGGGAGGGGAGGGGTGGGGGGAGGGGTGGGGGGAGGGTAGGGGGGAGGGGAGGGGTGGGGATGGGAGGGGTGGGGGGGAGGGGAGGGGTGGGGAGGGGAGGGGTGGGGAGGGGAGGGGTGGGGAGGGGTGGGGGGAGGGGAGGGGTGGGGAGGGGGGGAGGGGGGGAGGGGGGAGGGGGGGAGGGGAGGGGGGAGGGGAGGGGGGAGAGGGGGGAGAGGGGAGAGGGGGGGAGGGGAGAGGGGGGAGGGGAGAGGGGGGGGAGGGGAGAGGGGGGGAAGGGGAGAGGGGGGAGGGGAGAGGGGTGAGGGGAGAGGGGGGGAGGGGAGAGGGGGGGAGGGGAGAGGGGGAGGGGAGAGGGGGAGGGGAGAGGGGGAGGGGAGAGGGAGGGGGGGAGGGGAGAGGGAGGGGAGGGGGGAGGGGAGGGGTGGGAGGGGGGAGGGGAGGGGAGGGGGGAGGGGGGAGGGGAGGGGAGGGGGGAGGGGAGGGGGAGGGGGGCGGGGAGGGGGGCGGGAGGGGGGAGGGGGAGGGGGGGGAGGGGGGAGGGGGGAGGGGGGAGGGGGGAGGGGGGGAGGGGGGAGGGGGGAGGGAGGGGGGGGAAGGGGGGTGGGGGGAGGGGAGGGGAGGGGGGAGGGGAGGGGAGGGGGGAGGGGAGGGGGAGGGGAGGGGGGAGGGAGGGGGGGAGGGGAGTGGGGGAGGGGAGGGGGGGAGGGAGGGGGGGGAGGGGAGGGAGGGGAGGGGTGGGGGGAGGGGAGGGGTGGGGGGGAGGGGTGGGGGGGAGGGGAGGGGTGGGGGGGAGGGGAGGGGTGGGGGGGGAGGGGGGGGAGGGGAGGGGGAGGGGGGAGGGGGAGGGGGGAGGGGGGAGGGGAGGGGAGGGGGGAGGGGAGGGGGGAGGGGAGGGGAGAGGGGAGGGGGGAGGGGGAAGGGGGGAGGGGAGGGGGAGGGGGGAGGGGGGAGGGGGAGGGGGGGAGGGGGAGGGGGAGGGGGGGAGGGGGGGGAGGGGGGAGGGGGAGGGGGGGAGGGGGGAGGGGGGAGGGGGGGGGAGGGAGGGGGGAGGGGAGGGGAGGGGGGAGGGGGAAGGGGGGGAGGGGAGGGGGGAGGGGAGGGGGGAGGGGGGAGGGGAGGGGAGGGGGGAGGGGGGAGGGGGAGGGAGGGGGGGGGAGGGGAGAGGGGAGAGGGGAGGGGGGGAGGGAGGGGGGGAGGGGGAGAGGGGAGGGGGGAGAGGGGAGAGGGGAGGGGGGGGGGGAGGGAGGGGGGAGGGGGGAGGGGGGAGGGGGAGGAGGGGGGGAGAGGGGGGAGGGGGGGAGGGGAGGGGAGGGGGAGAGGGGGAGGGGGGGGAGGGGAGGGGAGGGGGGGAGGGAGGGGGGAGGGAGAGGGAGGGGGGGGGGAGGGGGGGAGGGTGGGGGAGGGTGGGGAGGGGAGGGGGGGGGGATTCTTTATGGCCAATTTGGTTCCAAGATGGAATGGTAGACTGGAATGGTATTGATCCAACATGGCAGACAAGGTACCTGAGCCAAGTGGATCTGCAGTACTCATAGTTGCTTCTATCTTCACTGGATTGTGTTGTAAAAGCCCCATTTTAACCAGAGCAAGAACTAAACTGAGCAGTTAAGAAAAGCAGACTGCGCACTGTGGGGTGGAATTGTGGCTGGGAATTGTTAAGTATTAGTCACTCTCATTAGAAGCCTTGTTAGGAAGCAGGAGCCAAGGAGGAAAATTCGAATTACACCCACAAGCTAACAGGCTCTCATTTCACTTTAACAGGCAGGGAGCTGTTGCTGCAGCCAGTGGGAGGTACATTTCCCAAGTCCGAATGACAGATGCCAAGTCT